>NC_051162.1:98720077-98795910 GCF_013339745.2 Dermacentor silvarum
CTTCCATGAGGATAAAATTCTCTTACATATGAATGCTGCAGTTTGTTTCAGACTTCACACTATATTATACGCATTGAAGTTGTCTTCATGCACTGTGCATTTGCTATCCATTTCGTTGCAGTTTCTCTGCATTTATTGATATAAGGAAACTCGTACATTGGTGCTTAGTTTCAGGCAAGGGCATATAGGCAGCCAGTAAGTGCGAAGTGCGGAGTAAGGCGCTTTTTGTCTGCCAATGCAGAAGACGATGCTATGTCTGCTCTGATTGGCTACAGCCCAGTGAGTCTAGTGCGTAGCGTACGTAGTCAGCCTTTTCCCGGCACTACACTCTTCTACACGAGCCTGCACTAAGTGCAGGATAAAAAAAACAAAAAAAAACGCCTTAATATGGGCCTATCCCGGAGACATGTAACTCAAAGCTAGATAAAAACTCGTCAGACGTGACAATCATTCCTTGTGACAATGCTGGAGATACTGCAGTCTTAAAAATGTGGGCTGATGTCAATAGTAGTGCAGTCTAAACCACATCGCACGCTCCTCCTGGAGAGTAGGCCTGGTCTCTACTACGGTCCCTACTGCTCCCCCAGAAAATCAGTGATGTTATTTTTAAGGTAGAGCGTCGTAAAGCGTAAGAAAGGTATAATCCACCATGACTTCGTCGGCACGAGGGCCACTGGCGAGACGAAGTCTGTCCTACGCACCTTTAGCTTCTGGGATTTGTGTACGTTCGATGTTCCTTTACACAGCAATCACCAAATGGGGCATCAGTGCCCACTGCTTCACCTGGTTCACCGCACCAGCAGGCAGCGTCGGAGCGTAAACTAACTCGTGCATGGGCATGGCCAGCGCGCAATCTCACTCTACAATGCTGGCACGTGTAGGAACAAGCACATACAAAATGAGTAAAGAAATTTCTCCATTGTAGCTCGGCAGAGTCTGTAGTATTCGTTTTATGTGGGAAATAATGCTTAGTAACGCAACAGTTTAAGGGCCTGTGTCGGAGAAGATTCGGCATAAGCATCAACGTCCGTAGCATCCGTGGCAGAGAAATTAGTCCCGAACCACCCCGACCATACAGGTCTGCCCTCCGCGTGGCGCAATGTGTGAGACAAAAATTTATTTTCTTAATTGAAATCTGTCGGAAAAATAGTAAAATATAACTTAACCACAACCTACAGACATGATAGTGTCTGATTGTAATTTGAATATACGAGAAAAAAGCCTGATAAGCAGCCAGGCATCTTTGAATGCTATCGCGTTCCATTCTTAAAGGTGAAGCTTTAGCGTCCTCAAATTCTGATGGTGCGTGGCTCAAGCAAGCAACACTCACGCAGCAATTTTTTTCTGCAGCCCAATATAGAGCACGGCGCAGCGTCGGGAAGTGGCAGATAAAGATTAGAGGAAGGGAGGAGAAGGAGAAGCAGCAGGAGTCTCGTCAGTTCATGGAGGAGGCCTGTGATGAAGGCAGTGGTTGGGGGGATGTGGGTGCTTATCAGTAGGTGATGATCCCGTTCACCTCCACAAACTCCCAAAATGCTCAGGGGAGAGCTCGGAGGTGGGTAGGCGATGTGAACAGGAGGTCGCCGGGTAGTTGCAGTAGTTACACGCCCAGTTGCCTGTAGACAGTGATGACTCTTGAGCGTTCCTGTGCCAGCGCTGGGCAGCCACAGAGAAGGTGCTAGGGTTTCGGGTTCGCCCCAACGTCCGTAGGCCATTGAGGTCGAGTGTCCCTTGGCATGCAGCCGCACCTCCATCCAGATGCAGCCTGTGCGGAGTCGAAGCAGCATTGAGCGTTCCCTCCTGTTAAGGCCACGCTCTGGAAGTGGCCTGGGAGTCTTCCCGTCAGATATTCAAGGAGCACAAGCACCCAGATGTTCCCTCTCGCAGCCGATTTTACTCACGCTTGCGCACAAACGTCAGGCAATTCCTGAAATGACATGAAAATGAGACCGTCATTTCAGGAATCGCCCGATGTTCATGCGCAGGCGCGAGAAAAAAAATCTGGGAGCTTTTGCTTCTTGAATATCTGACAGCCTACTACAGAGGCAAAATTTCTTTGCACGTTTTGTATGGTTTTGTATTCGTTGTGAGGTTGTGGGTCTGTGTGTTTGTGCCGTGCGTCGTGCACAAGTTTTGCTCGTGTGTCTCTTTCGATGTGGCTGGTGCACTGCAAATGGCATGGACGATTCTTGGCGAGATTGCGTAAGTTTGTTTACACTCCGACGCTGGCTGCTGGCGCGGTTAACCAGGTCAAGCAGTGGGTGCTAATGCCCAATTTGGTGATCGCTTTGCGTAAAGGTACGTCGCACAAACTTTTTCACGCCTGCAGTGCTCGTGCTGAATCACTCATGACGGAGTATGCCTATCTAGCACCTTACGGCGCTCTACTTTCAAAATAACATCACTGATTTTCCGTGTGGAGCAGTAGGGTCTTCTCTTTTGGAGAAGTATTTTCGTTTGTGCCAGGCTTTTCGTAGAATGCTTTCCGTGACTTTTCAAGAGCATTTTATTGCAATAGCAATTATATGGACACACCAGGCGCATTTCTGCCATCGCCGTGAGGTTCCGTATAAAATCCGAGGACAACAAAATCGTCTCCGCGCGCTATACGCTTCTACACCGGGCAGCTTGTGCGTGCGACACCATGCTTGTAAATTTAGTGATTATGCATATGTTTACAAGTTTATACGGCCGATAAAACTACTATCCTTGCTTCGTATAGCTGTCCACTAATTTGCTATCGCAATTGATGTTTAGCCTTTTGGGCAAAAGTGCTACATTTAAGCATGAAATGCTTTTAGCTCCTGTTGTCGAAAACCTTCAAGATACCTTGAGCGATAATCCAGAGCCGTTATCCGGGCACTCAAGACAAGAATGGGTGCGAGAACCAAACGGGAACCTGCATGAACATCCGGGCATCGATGCGAGAGCAAAACGCTATCATCCAGGCAACCAGTCAAAACGTAAGAAAATGTGGTCTTTGGCCCCCAAATCCTCGTGCAGGACTGCATTACATACGCTAGTTACTTACTGCCCAAACACGTTACAAAAAATATTGCTTCCCATTCTTCCTGATGTATGTTCATAGTGTCACTCAAGCTATAACTTCTTGTATGCTGAACTTTAATTTGTCATTTCCAATAGTGACGTTCAAAAGGCAAATACAGTGCACTATACACTTGATTGTGATGTTTTGGCGCTGAGACAGGGTTGCCTTTACTCTTTCAACACCAGCGGTCCGTGAGTTACGTGGCACGGGTTTTGCGCCATCTCCTTCGAGAGATGGCGCCACGCTGCGTGACAAGCGCCGGAGCACTGTGGATGGTTGTTCGGCCAAGACGAGACTTGAAATGGGGTTCAGTGCAAAACAGGTTTATTTCGGCTCAGTAAGCTTTCAGGACTTTGTTGCGGCACCAATCTGATTTGCCGGTAGCTATTTCAGGCTTGCATCTACTCTCGATTACGGTAGAGCTGGCAATATATATATGTATATAATATTGGTCCTTTTCCGTCAAGCTCAGCGGAACGAGTGCCTCAAAAGTACCTAAGCGATTACGGTAGAGCTGGCAATATATATATATGTATATAATATTGGTCCTTTTTCATTTAAATACACGTCCTGCAAGAATATATATGCAGAAATCGATAGGCGGGAGCCACAGAGCTAGTGAAACAGAAGCGAAGCAGGTACGTCTGACGTATCTTTAGTCTGGCACGAGTGAACATACTGCTCCATGAGGGCAGGCCCCGGTTGCAACTTTACAATTGCTAGTAGGTACAGTGGGGGCGTGGCACTGCGGGTCATGTGACTTCCGCTTAAAACGTGTTGTCATGGCAATCGTGGAGCTCCTAGGTGCCTGGGGACATAATTGCTTAGGGACTTCTGAGGCACTGGTCTGCGCGGCGGCTGCTGTTTGCATCACTGTTTTGATGATCCAAATATAATCTCACTATCAGGGAGGGAGCAGTCTACCTGACTGGAGCAGTATTTCTTTATTTGGGGTGTTGCTACGCTGCGCTTCACAACACCCCAACGACCGCCGCTTCGCGTCGGCACCTGGCACTGCGACTTCCGTCCCGGCCCCGGGGTACAAACGCGAGCAGTATCCGCTTGTTTACACCACCACAGTTCACCGAGATGGGAAGTCGTCATGCCACACCACCGCTACTGCAAGGATTTCCGCCACAAGAACAAACGCTACAATAATAAACCGCGGCTGGCATGGGCCAGACACCGCTAGACATTCAATGCGCCCTAAACGATTCGCTCCCTACGCACGTAGGAGCTGCGCTCGGCAAGGTCACTGCGCCCGGTCTCGGAGATAAGAGAGCCAAGCTCAGCGGAAACGAGTGCCTCAAAAGTACCTAAGCGATTATGTCCCTAGGCACCTAGGAGCTCCACGCTTGCCATGACAACACGTGTTAAGCGGAAGTCTCCGCTGTACCTACTAGCAATTGTAAAGTCGCGGCCCATTCTCTACTACAGCCCCTACTGCTCCCCCGGGAAAATAAGTGATGTTATTTTGAAGGAAGAGCTCCGTAAGGCATGAGATAAGTGTAATCCGGAATGACTTATTCAGCACGAGCACCGCATGCGTGAGAAAGTCTGTCCGATGTACCCTTAGGCACATCATCATCAGCCTATCTCTAAGTCCACTGCAGGACGAAGGTGATCTCCAATTGCTCCTGTGATCTCCTATTATCCCTGTCTTGCGCTCGCTGATTGCACTTTCTACCAGTAAATTTCCTAATTTCATCACCCCACCTAGTTTTCTGCCATCCTCGAGTGCGCTTCCCTTCTTTCGGCAGCCATTCTGTAACTGTCCCTCAGTTATCTGTCCTACACATTACCTAGCCTGCCCAGTTCCATTTTTTTTTCTCTTAATATCAATTAGAATATCGCTTATCCCCGTACGCTCTCTGGTCCACACCGCTCTCTTCCTGTCTCTTAACGTTACGGCTAACATGTTTCGTTCCATCGCACTTTGTGCTTATATAACTTGGTCTTGAGCATCTGTGTTAACTTCCAGGTTTCTGCCCCATATGTTAGCACCGGTAGAATGCAATGACTATACACTTGTCTCTTCAATGACACTGGTAAGCTCCCAATCAGGATTTAGGAATGCCTGCCATACGCACTCCATTCCAATTTTATTCTTCTGTTAATTTCCTTCTTGCAGCAGACAGTTGTCTGGCAACCTTGGGCTCTCTGCCCCCCCCCCCCCCCCTACCGTAGTAAGATTATAATAAACAGGCTCTAGCGAAGTAGATGCTAGGTTTGCCACAGCGTGACTGGTCTCCCTTGTCTGGTGTGCATTTCCTGACTTGCATGGCTTAGGCCCAGTATCGGCTACATTGTGTCAGAAGTGGGATACACTGTCTAACAACCGTTTCTACAAACCATGGAAGGACTAAGCCCGCCGGACTACCTCGCCCTTTCCGGAAACATTGCTGAAAACTGGCATAAGTTTCATCAGCATTCTGAACTTTATCTCAAAGCCACGGAAACGGACAAGGAACACAGTCAGAAGCAGAAGTCGGCGTTGCTACTCCATGTCGCAGGGCCGTAAGCTGTCGAAGTGTTCGACACTTTCGGTTGCACGCAGACAGAAAAGGTGCCCTGTCTGCTTCACAGTTCTGGATTACTGAAGGTGTGTTTAGTGCGTGCCTGACTGCACACGTCACGTAGTCACAGGGATGTGCTTGTGCCACTCCTCGTCATCGTCTTCCACAGCTGGCGAACTTTAAAGCTATTGTTTTACGCGAAGGAGGGACGGATATTGGGACATTTTTCTCATTGGGTAATCATAGAAATGCTTACGAATTTAAAAAGCGCTGGACTCCGCACTTCGCCTGACTTCGTATTTACTGCAGCTGCCTATATGCCCTTACCTGTAACTAAATGCCAGTGTACAGTTGAGTGCAAAAGTACAGAGACCACGAGAGCAGCGACGAAACTAAAGGGGCTTTAGACGAAACTGCATCGCTGCGCCTTTTGACGGCTGCGCACCGAAGTTGGAGAGCGCGTATTGTGCACTCGCGTCCTTTTTTACCTACGAGCCTGCTCGTTCGCTCGCTTCAACCGCGTGCACACCGGAACGGTAGAGAGAGCGCAAGGTGCCACTTCTGCAGTCGCCATGGAAACGCCCGAGCAATGATATTGTGGTGAAACTATTCCTTTGTACTGTCAGGGCTCAGAGCATGCTGCTCTCTTTGCCTTGCTTCTGACGATCTGCTGTGCGGAAAACATGCTTTGCATGCGTTACTTTTTCTGAAATCAATTTATCTGATAAGCTCAGCCAGCAGCGATGTATTTTGCGCTCTATTTCGGGGATTTTACCCATGATGCCATTATTTGTGGTACTCAGTTCAAATATCATGCATGAAACCACTGAATATCGAGCAGCCAGAGCCAGGGAAAACAACGGAGAATAAGCGCAGCTCATTTTTACAGCGAAGCTGTTAAGGGCTCTGTCATCGATGCTCGCGTCTGGATGTAGAAAAAGTCGGCAGATCCCACACCCTGTGGAAATAGATGTTATGCGAAGCAGTGTGCGGGGAGCCAACCAAGTTAACGAAACGACCATGACAGCACCAAGACATAAGTGGCTCTTTCATGACCTGCATGACACTCATGTCATGACATGGATGTCATTACTCCTCAGGAGTCTCTTCAGCTACACTGAAGAGACCTTAAGGCGAAAACCTTAGTCATGCTCATAACTATGCCTTCGACCATCAACATTTAACTTTTTCCTTCACTTAGTACCACATCCGAACTCATTCCATTGGTTTTTGAGTATTAACCTTTTTCGCCGAGTCATTGTCATTTTTGCTGAGTCATGCCCATGATTATGACTTCTACCATCATCCTTTAGCGTTTCCTTCACTTAGTGGCCACGTCTGAACCAATTTCAGTGTTAAATGCAAAGCATTTCTTGGTGAACATTTGCTACTTTGACAGTATCTATATATCTATGTAGCTGCCTACGTCTTTGTGCTCTCTTCATCGTTTTGTTAACTTGGCATGTACTAAAATTGCCATACTATGACAAGAGTATATGATGAACATAAATGATATGTCATGACATGCGTGTCGTGTTGGTTATGAAACAGCAGCCTATGTCTTGGTGCTCTCATGGCCGTTTTGTTAACTTGGTAGGTACCAAAATTGGCATAGTATTACTGGAGGGTAATATGAACACAAGTGAGAGGTCATGCATAAATGTCATGACATGCGTGTTATGTAGGTCATGACAATGACCCAGCGAAAAAGATTAACACTCAAAAACCACTGAAATGGGCTCGGACGTGGGTACTAAGTGAAGGAAACACTAAAGGATGCTGGTAGATGTCATAGTCACGGGCATGACTCAGCGAAAAAAGAATAATACTCAAAAATTTTTTATATTTTCTGTTTCTGAGAGCAAATACTCTGCAGTTATTATTCGTTCTCCCCACAGGGGCGTCTGCGTAAGCAGGCGTTTGGTGAGTTGCGCAACCATGTACCCGAGCACACGAGGGTCGGACCCTCCCACGTGTAGCCGTGCACGGCTGAGCCATGTCTGGGGAAAGGGGGATCCTGGGGGCTGAGTCGATGCCGGGTTTGTGGACCTTTAAGGCCCCCCGGCAGAGGCAACACACCTCTTCGGCCTCTGCTTCACATAGACGGCACCTCCAGACTGACGCACCTGGAGAAAATTGGCAGTCGCCTTTTCCTGTCCCCCTCTTCAGTCTTTTATCTTTCCCTCTCACTATTCGATCTTTCCTGTCTTCTAGTCACTTCTTCTCACTTCCGAATTTCTGGGCGGCAAGGTTAACCTTGTGTATTATATCCAGCCTTGGATATATATATTAGGTTATTAGTGGCGTTGTATAGCTGGCGTCTGCAGGTAATCTTCAAACCTTGTACCGTCCCCTTGTTGGGCTCCATTGTGGGCGGCTACCATTGCTTCCTAAATCAATAAACCTGTATGGCATTCGCATCATTCCCTAAACTACCTGATCGTCCTCTTTCAAAAAGAGGGCGCACCGAAGAAACAGCTCAATTCTTTCAACGCAAAGAAACCTTCCCACGATTCCATGTCATTCATAGTGAAAACCCTGAAAAGACTGTAAGAATGATTTCACCTTTCACTGTTGCAAAAAATCTCACCAAAACAATTGGTCTCGGCTACAAAGTTACAAAGATGGCGAGCGGTGACCTCCTTCTTGAGGTCTGCGACAAACAACAACATGACAAACTCCCAAATCTGGTCTCACTCAGTTCTGTGAAACTGACAGTGACTCCACATCGATCCATGAACACAAGCAGAGGAGTGATTTCCTATGATGATCTGCTGTACCTGACCGAGGAAGAGCTCCTAGAGGGCTGGAAGGAGCAGAATGTTACCATAGTGAAGAGAATAATAATCAAACGGGAAAACAAAGAAATTCCAACTAAACATCTGATCATCACCGTTGCTTCCAGTGTGCTGCCAGAAACAGGATACACGAAAGTCCGAGTCCGACCATACATACCGAATCCTCGAAGATGTTTCAAGCGTCAGAGGTATGGCCATGGTTCACAAAGCTGCCGAGGCCGACAAACCTGTGTGAAGTGCGGTGAACACGATCACCCTTCAGATGACTGTGATGGCACACTCCACTGTTCGAACTGTGACGGTAGACATGCAGCTTACTCTAGAGTGTGCCCTACGTGGCAGAAAGAAACGGATATAATCACCCTCAAAGTAAAGGAAAACATTTCATTCCAGGAAGCACGAAAGTGTGTATCATTTCTTCATACCACAAGGTATGCTGATGCGGTGCGCAAGGGGCCAGTGCTGCAGCAGACTCCAGCATCTGCCCGGTCCACAAAAAGTGTGGCCGCGGAAGTGCTACCAGCCCCCCCGGTGAAAGCAGCCAGCACTGCTTCGCCGTCCCTAATGCAAGGCCCATCGACCTCCGGGTTGGTAGGCTCTAAGGTTTGTCTCTTGAGGCGAGGTCTTCACGACGACCACACCGCTCACAAGAGCGAACGTCCAGCACCTCTCAAAAGGCAGTGGACACTAATCCAAGTCAGACGGCGCAGCCAGCGCCCAAGGACCACCGCGAGTCTCAGGACCGGGGCAAGAAAGACAAACTCCGCATTACGGCGCCCAGGAAGGGCTCAGTAAGCTAAGCAATCTTCTTAGACACAGAGCACAAACCTCTTTTTTTTTAGACATGAATACTGAAATATTACAATGGAATGTCAGAGGTCTTCTGCGGAACCTTGATGACATCAAAGAACTACTACATAAGTTTAACCCAAAGGTGCTGTGTGTCCAAGAGACACACCTTAAATCTAGACACACTGATTTTCTCCGGAAATATGCCATTTACCGCAAAGACCACGACGATGCTGCCGCATCGTTCGACGGTGTAGCAGTTATAGTAGATAAGGGAGTTGCCGCTCAGCAATTACAGCTGCAAACGCCTCTTGAGGCAGTTGCAGTTAAAGCGGTGATATTTTAATTTAACAAGTTAGTTACAATAAGTTCCTTATATATTCCTCCTGGTTTTCAACTATTGAAAACAGACCTCTGGAACTTTATCAATGAACTTCCTGAGCCCTATATAGTTGCAGGTGATTTCAACGCGCATGGTACCCTTTGGGGAGATTGTCGTTGTGATGCAAGAGGGCGCCTAATAGAAAATTTCCTGTTTTCCTCGGGTGCCTGCTTACTTAACAAGAATGAACCTACATTCTACAGTCTTGCTCACAAAACATTTTCCTCGATAGATCTTACCATAGTGTCAAGTACTCTTATTCCGTATCTGGAGTGGAGTGTTATTAAGAACCCATATGGGAGCGACCACTTTCCCATTGTTTTAAACTGTGCAAAACAAGATGAAAACACTCCACATGCTCCCAGGTGGAAGGTAGACTCAGCCGAATGGAAGCGATACAGAGAGCTCACGTACTTGACCTGGGATGATATCTGTACACTCAATATTGATGGCGCAGTGGCATACGTAACAGCATTTCTAGTCGCTGCAACGTGGATATGTATCCCTGAAACAAATGGGTCACCTTCAAAACGTCGTGTTCCCTGGTGGAATGACGAGTGTAGGGAAGCGCGCAGGAAGCTAAATAAGGCTTGGAGTTGTCTTCGCGACTCACCAACAACAGAAAACCTCATCATCTTCAAGGCAATAAAGGCTGAGGGTAGACGAACACGCTGCCGTGCTAAAAGGGACAGCTGGCAAAAATACATTTCTAGTATAAATTCTTACAGAGGCAAGAGGAAAGCTTGGAACAGAGTCAAAAAATTAAAAGGCCGGCAATCTCAGCCTCTGCCTTTGGTCAATACCGAGGTAGACACACTCAAAGAACAAGCTGATACTTTAGGAGCACACTTTGAATACATTTCCAGCTCTTCCCACTACTCTGACACATTCTTGAGCTATCAGCGACACACAGAACGAGTGCCTCTGGTTCAAAAAAGCAGACAGGCTAAACCATACAACCATCCATTCAACATGGCGGAATTTCAAGCTTCACTGAACTGCTGAAATAATTCGGCTCCAGGAACCGAACGAATACTTTATGACATGATAAAACACTTAAACTCTGAAACCCAGAAAACACTATTATAACTTTTTAACGCCATGTGGTCTGCCGGGGACATCCCTTCCTCTTGGAAAGAAGCAATCATAATCCCAATTCTCAAAGAGGGCAAGGACCCCGTCTCTGGCCAGCACTTACAGGCCTATTGCTTTGACAAGTTGCTTGTGCAAACCCTTCGAGAAAATGATTAACCGACGCCTGCTTTACTATCTCGAAATTAATAAAATACTAGACCCCTTACAATGTGGGTTCAGGGAACGTAGATCTTCAACAGATCACCTGGTTCGCATTGAGGCTAACATCCGTGATGCCTTTGTACACAAGCAATTTTTCCTGTCGGTATTTCTTGACATGGAGAAAGCATACGATACTACATGGCACTTCGGAATTCTCCGTGATCTGTTTGGTATGGGAGTCCGAGACAATATGCTGAACGTTATTCGAAGTTATCTTTCCAATCGCACGTTTCGCATTAGAGTCGGTAACGCCCTGTCCCGTCCATTTACGCAGGAGACTGGTGTACCACCAGGCGGTGCGCTAAGCTGTACCCTCTTTGTCGTAAAAATGAACTTGCTGCATGTCATCGTTCCACATACATTGTTTTACTCAGTATATGTGGATGATGTACAAATCGGTTGCAAATCATGAAATCTGGCTATCTGCGAGCGACAAGTACAACTTGGTTTAAATAAGCTGTCTAAGTGGGCAGACGAGAACGGATTTAAACTAAACCCTCGGAAAAGTATGTCCGTTCTCTTCTCGAATAAGAAAGGTATATTACCAGCCCTGTTATTCATCTTAATGGAGGACGCCTATCTGTGAGTCGCGAACATAAATTTTTAGGTGTCATTCTAGACTCTAAACTAACATTCATATCCCATTTGAAATATTTGAAAGCGAAGTGCCTGAAGACGAAGAATCTGCTGAAGCTTCTGTCGCGCACAACCTGGGGTTCTGACAGGAGATGTCTCCTTAGCGTGTATAGGAGTCTCATATATTCGCGCCTTGACTATAGAGCCGTGGTGTACCATTCTGCAACACGCAGTGCCCTAAGAATCCTAGACCCAGTCCACCACCTTGGTATTTGTCTGGCCACAGGTGCCTTTAGGACAAGCCCCGTTGAAAATCTCTATGTTGAGTCAAATGAATGGTCTCTGCATCTTCAAAGAACATATCTCAGTTTCTCCTACTACTTGAAGGTAAAATCAGATACTGAACATCCATGCCATTTAACTATTCAGGACTTCTCCACTGCCACACTTCATCGTAACCGCCCAGCTATCAGAACACCTTTGTCCCTACGCTTGCAAGCATTGGCAGAAGAAATAGGTATTTCACTAGCAGAAAATTCCCTTATGCCTCACTCGCCTGCCACCGCCGTGGGAATGTCAGACCATAGAGTGCGATATCTCTTTTGTCGAGATAACAAAACGTACACCTGAGGCACACATACACTCGCACTTCGTTGGACTACAGGCGAAGTATTCCCGCTCAGAATTTTATACAGATGCTTCCAAGTCATCTTCTGGTGTCGCATATGCAGCCCTCGGGACATCGTTTTCAACGTCCGGTGCTCTAAATCCAAACATAAGTATTTTCACAGCTGAAGCGTACGCTAGAGCACTGCACGGGCCCGGCCCCGGGCCGGGCCGGGCCGTCCGAAGCGTTTGTCGGCGAGCTCGGGCCGGGCCCGGGCTTAAAGCCGCGTTAAAGCACGGGCCCGGGCCGCGGGCCCGGGCTCGGGCTTGAAGCCGCGAGCCCGGGCTCGGGCTTGAAGCCACGGGCCCGGGCCAGACTCGGGCCCGCTCATTGAAGGGCCTAATTAGGCCTTCGAACACACGCGACCATTATGCATTGCATGTTTCAATGTATTCTGTGCCAAGCTGAAGTGACACGTGCAAGATGACTGTCATCATCATCATCAGCCTATATTTATGTCCACTGCAGAACGAAGGCCTCTCCCTGTGATCTCCAATTAACCCTGTCTTGCGCTAGCTGATTCCAATTTGCGCCTGCGAATTTCCTAACTTCATCACCCCACCTAGTTTTCTGCCGTCCTGGACTGCGCTTCCCTTCTCTTGGTATCCATTCTGTAGCTGTAATGGTCCATCGGTTATCCATCCTACGCATTACATGGCCTGCCCAGCTCCATATTTTCCTCTTAATGTCAACTAGAATATCGGTTATCCCCGTTTGTTCTCAGATCCACACCGCTCTCTTGACTGTATATCTTATCAGATGACTATCTTATCAAAGAAAATAGTAAAACAGATGAAGTTCTCATTTTTAACAGCGGAGGTCTTTCAGCCGGGTCTAATGTGTCCGCTGAGTACAAAAATGTGGGCCGATCCTGGCAGCAGTGCAGAAAGGGTCCAAGCGCAATAGCACATACACCTGTGAACTAGCGAAGCTGAGCCTGGTTAAGTCTAGCTAATAATGGTGGGGACTAATTGCATATCGATAGGAAATTGATAGCCAATCAATAGCTAGTCGATAATCGATCAATAATCAATAGATTCCCGAGAATGCTGGGGATGACTTTAGCCTAGCCCAAATACGTGGCCAATACCTTACGATAGCCAATCGACAGCCAATCAATAGCTAATCGATAATTGATCAATAATCAATAAATTCGGATAAGTTAGTAGTGCTTAACCTATCCCAAATACGTGGCCAATATCTTGCAATAGACAATAGATAGCCAATCAATAGCTAATCGATAATCAATCAATAATAAATCAATTCCGGGAAATGCTGGGGATGACTTGGTAGTGCTTAGCCTAGCCCAGAAGCCAGGACTAGCTAGGTGCCCATCATCTCCGCTGTCTCTTTAGCATTGCACCGCCAGTGCAAGCTACGCAAATTTTTTTTTTCTTTTCCGCAAAAACGAACATTGTTTCCGCGTAAGGAAAAATAAATTATACAAAAACCACTCCTGAAACCATTTCCATGTTACCGCTTTTGCGATCGCACTATTAGCAGTTTTAATACTATGGCATTATTTTAGCGCTAAGGCCAGCTACTTTTGTGCTTCAATGCATAAAACAGCGTTTTCCTATTTAAATATTTTATGATCATAGCGCACATCACAAATCATTGCGATCATTTTAGTATATTTATGTTCTAAGTATTTTACAGCGTTTGATTTTAGGCCGCTTTACAGCCACATTTATCCACCATTCTTAACTCATTTCTTAATTTATTAACAAACCATTAATTGATTACTCATTGCTACGTACATGGCGCTCTTTGGCCATATCTGGCCCTTGCGCCAATAAAAACTACACATCAATCAATCAATTCGTTCTCCTCCCTGGCTCAACTCTCCGGCTGCTTGATATTCGGTGGTTTCACGCATGTGTGTGGGCTCATGATATTTGGATTGAGTACCACAATGAGTACCACAATTAATTGCATCATGCGTAAGTTCCCCGAAGCAGAGCGCAAAAGACATCACTGCTGGCTGAGCTTAGCAGATAATTCTATTTTAGATTAAGTGATGCATGCAAGGTGTAGATAGCAGCACGCTTTGAGCCCTTGCAAGTACAAATGAAGTAGTTTCGCCACGATTAGAGTGTACCAGACAATGGTCGAGTGGGCCGAACGGCGCTCTCCCGCTGAGGCGTCGCATGCGGAAAAATTGTGCAAGGGCGCTGCGAGCTAACTGGATTTAGTGTAGGTTCCCTAAATGGATTTAACTGGATGGGATCAGAGAGGAGCTCTGCAGCATATTCAATGTACTTTTGCTGTGGGCGCCGAGGCCGAATGCGCATTGTACGCTCTTAAAATAGTACTTTATTTCAGCTGCAAATTTATGTTTACACCATTTAGCCGCACATATATATTTGAGGCATGGATTATGCAAACCGATGTCTTCAATTTTGCTGTCGTTGCCAAGCGCGTCGTCTGCGAGCGAGCGCGTGTTCGCTACGCGGATCCTGGCGAACGCCCAGTTTTTCTTGCAGAACGTCTGTGCAGTACATTTTTTAAACCATTTCCGGTGATGCATACATTTCATGGTGCATACATTTTACTACAATGTCTATGTACGTTATTTACCTTTTCAATCCGGAAAAAAATATGCGTCGTTCAGTTTCGGTCCAGTACTGTATTTACTCGAACCTCGGCTCATCTCGATTCAGAAGGTCAGGAGAAAAAAAAGAAACTTCCTTTGAATGTAAACAGGCCAAGAAAAACTTTCTCATCTTTCTGCATGGATGTATTACGGAAGTACCCACGTTTCACAAATGCATCGTCCGTTTTCAAGAGCAGGAACACGGCACAGCTGTCACCGACCTGCAAGGTGTTTATGGTGTTTATCGTACGGAGGCATTGATCGTACAGAAGCACAGCGGTATGTCTCTCATGACACGTTAGCATGAATCCAGCGAAGACGGGAAATATATTCCCAGATCCATAGAGTTTCTCACTATGCCCACATCGACGCCTACGTCCGTGGCGTCGTACGTGGTGCAAATTGCAATGCGTGGTGTACGGCGTTGCATGCGCGCTCGTTACGCGCTCTTTAGTTCTTCGACTCCCACCCACCTGACCTGCTGTTCAACCACGTGCGGTTTTTTAACGTCCAACCATGGCGAAGAAAATTTTTGAAAGAAGTCTTTGCTTTTCTCCATGCGCAACCAATGCACGGTACCAGAGCCTCCGAGATCAGCACGTGCCTTCAGGTGCAAGCAAATCTCAGAAGCCACGAGGGTTCAACCACGTCCGGTTTTTTAACGTGCAACCATAGCGAAGAAAAAAATTTTAAAGAAGTCTTTGCTTTTCTCTATGCGGAACCAAGCACGGTACCAGAGCCTCCGAGATTGGCGCGTGCCTGCAGGTGCAAGCAAATCTCAGAGGCCGCGACGGTGCAGGGCAAGACAGCGTTGTTTTTGCATTCCGCTCCCATTGTAATGCGACCGTGATCGGACGCGCGACATCGAGCTCGGCAGTGGAATCCCATAGCCAGTGGTCTATCGTGCCGGGCGTGATAAAGCGTGATCAAGCGAGGTCCAGTACCTGGCGTATGACGGGTATCCGGCTCCCGAAATCGCTTTTGCAGCATTTTACCAGCAGACGTGCATTTAAAATCTAGAGGGCGCCACCCTATGAGGCGTTGATCCATCGCCCACTTCTGAGCGCAGCGGCTACATCATCATCATCGTCATCTGCCCACTGTTGTTTAACGAAGACGTCTCGTTTGTTTTGTGTTCCACACGTGTCTTTCGGCGCCCGATTCGCTGTGCCGGGTGGGTTTGCTATCTCCAAGACCAATGCTCCCTACATCCTGTGGGAAATGACAAGCGTGAGTATCGGCAGTGCTAAACGCTACACCTTCTCGCCTTACAGCAAGACGATAATGTTATATTTAGCATCTTGCAAACGATCTCGGTCAGCGAGATAAAGGATGTCGCCCGCTGGTTTCGGGATACCACAGAGAGCTCGCTCTCCATGATTGAAGTGGAGAGATGCTACCGTCGACTCGCTGAATAAAAGGACAAGTTCCCAGCGGAGGCATGTAAAACGTTACACTTTTCGCGCAAATGGTATGTAATCGAAAAAACTTTATCATGCAAGTTCATGGCACGCTGGCCCGTGTTAGGGAAAACGGGGTAATGTGATATCCTCGCGCGTCTTCCGACTAAAAGAATCGGTTGGTGACAGTACTTAGCAAAAGGTTGAATTTCAGTGTAGCGAAATTTTGATATAACGACGTGCCGATTTTGCTGACTTCTTTGTGTCGAGGCTTAACTATCGTCATTCAATGCATCACATATTCATCAGATATTTAAATTTTGAACCGTGTGTTAAAAGTCCATTTGCTTATTTCGTTCCTTAATTGGTTCAACTGCGGTGCTGACAGTTCTGCAGCTAGCAGTGGATTATATTTTTCTAGTGACGTGTATGAGAATTCATTTTGACTAAAGCATGCTATGACAGCTGCCCTGTGCAAAATGTTATTGCGCAAGGAGATGCATAACTATCCTGGTCGTATTGATGTCTGCATATCCCTGAAACCCCAAAATCTTTTGCAAGGAAATTACAAAGAAAGGAAACTTCTCATTCTGCTTGAGGATTTGAACTCACAACTGACAGATTTGCCGTCCAGGATTGTACCTCTCAACTGCTCTGGTGATGCTTCATCAGTGGAGAATATTGATCCTGGAGAGCAACATTGTGGCAGCAGCTGCTATGGTTGTCCCATTTAAAATCTATATTGACCATTTTCGCGGCGATCACGTGGGGACGCGTCCATTGCTTGCATCAACTGCCTCCATTGCCTCCATGTTTACAATGGAAGTGTATGATGCCGGCACGGATTGGAAAACCTCTGTTTTCGGAGATATCGTAGAGGGTGACTAGGTGGACGACACGAAACTTTGATCACAGCTTCAGAGAACATGCGAAAGCGCTTTCAGAGCTGATTAAGCAATGTTCAAACGGCGCAAGCAGCGTATATGGTGCTTGTTCTATAAAAGCGGGGCTAAATATGTATTCCAAGCTTTCCGATTATAAATTCAGTCAGGATTAGTGTGTTTTGCTCTTTGTTCTTTATTCGGCAAATATTTTGAAGCAGTGGCTTGTCAGTTTCTGACTGAGTGAAGTTCCTCAGTTCGGCCACTCTGATTATTTTCTGCCTAATTGCTTGCGGGTGTGCTCAGTTCTGATAGATTTGTTCTTTCTGCGCACAAGGCTTGAAACATAGCTGTTTTGTACATTGTAATACCTTGTAGCAAAGATATATTACAGTTAGTAACTCGCTTACTCTTGTGGACCGTCACGAAACATCCAGCTTCGACCATTCATGCGCCATAGGTGTAGTCCGTCATTTATTGTGTGTATAGACCTTTTCATCGGGCGAGGCGGAAAGGGCGCGCGATGAGCCTTTCCTCCTCTCTGGCTTGTGCGAGCCGGCTCGGCGCGGCTTGAATGTGTTGCCGGTCGCGTGCTGCCGGACGATTTGGAGGTGTTTTAGCTAGTTCTGAGTGCAATTTACGGGATTTAAGTTCTTACGAGGTCGTCGAACAACCACTGTGTAGCCTTTAGGTGCAGCAGTAGCTATTGTATCTGGAAATTTCTCTTGGATGTGCAAAAATGCGACGCGCATCATCAGCCGTGGTGTGTGTATGTGTTGTGAACTACGTTGGATGTATCGGCTTTCACTCGACGAAGAGTTGTAAAACATTTTCATCAGCCACCAGCATCGTTCTCACGCATTTTAAGTTTAGTAGACTTCAAATCACTGTCTACGTTCAAGGCCGAAGGCATTGCTCAACACAGCGAGCACTGCGGTTGGAAACCAACATGTACACACAAGCTTCGTGCTTCGATCGGCATTGCCTTTTTGCCCTGTAAGGCACAATATACAAAGGGGATCGCATAAAGAGAATCCAACAGCTATGTGTAAGGCCACAATTTCCGTAAGATGGGGGAATGCATCGTAGATGACTGAACTTACCGAGACTGAAAAAAAAGAGTTCATATATGGTCCTCCTTTTGTGGCAAAATAAAACAGAACCCGGGATAACGACGCAATAAGACTGCGCATGGTCGTGCTGCGTGCTTGGACCACTTGGAACATGCGCTATATAGAACAGACAGATCTATAACACAGCATTTAGTACTGCTCGGACGCTCGCGCAGTCTGCAGCTAGAGCTTCGACCACTCGAAAAGTGTGATTTACACTGTACGGTATGCGGATATTATTAACCAACTTATTTTATTTGTGAGCTCAAACCTTGCCCAGCAAACAAGGCAGTCGCCCAATGTATCTACAGATAACAACTTGAACGCTTGTCAAAGTAAACAGCACGACTTATTCTCCAGCAGAACGGTACCCATGCTGTTAGGATCGTCAAATGTTTCGTAAGTACTCGTTGCAGCTAAACCAAAGCTTAGAATTACTGTACTGAGAATGCTACAGTAAGGTAACACTCGTGAAACGAATTTTCAGAAACACCTAACTGATATTCGAGGCTCATTGTAAGTTCAAACAAACACGCACACCTCACGCTGGGTGCTCCGTCCGCCCTAACGTCTGCATTAACTCCAGCCGCTTAATTATACTTCAGACTTAAATTCCTTCACTACGCCTCACACGACCATTCCCCACGTAGAAGACGCCATTTCATGCTAAATAGACCGCGCGAGTGCGGAAAAAAAAACCACCAGAAACTGCCGCCGAGCGCATACCACAGCAACAACACTTATTCTTGATACGTCGGCGATAGAGTGGGCATAAGTTTTCCTGCCATTTGGGACAGATGTGTATGGATAACGTGCACGAAACTTACTATGACAGGAAGCGGCGCTACTACCTTTGTCATTGTTTAACGAGTGGTACTCACTCTTGCCAATGTTCTGGGGATGAAGCCCCTTCTTTGAAGGTTAGCAAGGCTGCGGGATGAGCAAATTTCTGTATCCTCGAGGAAATCCGTACATCTGGAAGTGCCGGTTACACGTTCGGACAGTTGCAGCAGCGGTTCGGGAACTTGGCCACACAGATTCATTCTATTCCTGAACATTCCAGTCACTATTTTTGCAGCCAACTACTGCACATGTCTTCAATCCACATGATTCAATCTAGCATGATTGGACCACAGTGTGTTAGCGAAAACTCAGTTGCATTTCCGACAGTTGATCGCACAGAAGCAAGGCAAAAGCGGTAATGGTTTCGTATTCCTGCGCGGTCGCTGAGGAGAGGTATGGCGCGCCGCCCTGAGCACCATCTTGTTTTTCTAAAACCAAACTGCTCCGCGAAAAGGGTCAATACTGGAAGAGCTGGTGTGGGTGTATGCTTTCTTCGTGCTTTCACATAGCCTTCCCTGCCATGGAGGTGGTTCTGAATTATCTTCATTTACATGTAATGACAATTATTGAGTGCATTTACTTCGTCTTCATGTTCTAGCGCTCTCCTTTTTGTAATTTTTACTAGATGTAACTGACATCCTTTTGTCTTCAACGTTAGCATGAGGCCTGTTAATGGGGTATCCCAAATATAAACTTTCGAAAAGCTGGACGAATCCAGAAGTAAGAAGCTAATGTCTAGTTTTAGTCGAGAGCAGTGGCTATGTCTGGCCAGGAAAGAGGAGGGAAAAAAGCCGAGTCTTTCGACTTCACCACCAAGATGTAAAAATTCCACAAATGAATATAAGACCCAAACTTCTTTTACTTGTTAGGAGATTGCTCGCTCGTATCTGCGAATGGGTGACTTTTGACGCTGCTCGAAACACTTTAAGGCTTACTACAAATAATCTTTGACCAGCTGTCACATCACTGCTTTGCCTAATGGACGAAACAAATGTTTTCTTCTGTCCTGACCAATTCTTTCTTGTGCAACAGTTAGGAAGCAGAAAGTGGCTACCACTCCCGTTCTGCTTGCACAAGTGATGTCACGAAGAAACAGGAATCGACACATACAAGCAGATGACGGCAGGGCTTTATTCATCGTTACTGCCTTCCTGAAATAAGGTGAAAGGAATCGTTCACGCACAATTACTTCTCACTGCTGGCATGTTTGTGACTGTTGGCGAACATGGTGTCGTCCTCCATGCCACCAAGGTTATTGGACAGGCAGATCTTCAAAAATGTCTGCGACACAACCAAGCACAGCAAAGCCTTTCACTTACTGTGAACCCAGTGATATACGGCATGACTTCACAGACCACTCGATATTCATGCCTGCACAACAGTGCCATTCGTCTTCCTCAAGGTTGCAAATAATATGACAAACGCATTAATGCGGCGTTAACATTATTCTAAATCAGGACGACAAAAAAGGCATGAAATGCACACTGGCAGCTCTTAGCTTGCGCGCTTTAGCATGAGCCATTGGGCTGTGCTAGAGAAATAACAAGAAAACTGGGAAACAAAAATTCGTGTCAAACTTCTCGAATTGTACCTATACCAAAGTTAGGTCAGCCCTTAAGGGCCCCTCACCAGGCCACATAGAAAATGTTGGTTATACGCTGGAAGTTGTTCTGTGCCATCTAGGGAGCGTTCTACTGTAAGAATGTTCCAAATTGGTTCATTAATAGCCGAGATAGGAATATTTCAGTGCGGGAACCTATGATTTCAGGAGGCGATCGTTACTGCGAAGAGGGACACTCTCTCCTCTTGCCCCATCTAGCCTCCGCAAGCGAAATTTTTTCCCTGCATTCTCCCATCGGAGCCGGGTAATCGCGTGATGCATACATCACGGGCCCCAGCTCTTTCTTTTTTCTTCTTTTTTTAGCTTTTTCTTATTTCGAGCTGTGCGTGAGAACACCCGATTAGGGGTATAAAGTCATTGCCGCACGAACACTGAAGCATAAACAAGCGGATCATAAAGCATGATCGCGCGCTGGAATGCGGTATAAAATTACATAATTTGTCAGCAGGCTCGGCTGCACGACGTGTGAACAAGCAGATGAAACGGAAATACATCTCTCTTGCTGTGGTGCGAAGTAAAACAAAAACACGCCAACATTTCGTTTGTGTGCTCTATGATTTCTCTAAACATTAATTTGTCTATTGAAGCAACAGAATATACAGATAACAAATGTTGCCTTGAATAATTCTCGAAGTGTCACGGTGTCACTATGAGCAATGTCACAGCATATACATGGACGTAGGCGCACTTGTTGATATACGTCATCCACCGGTCTTGGAGCGCGGGCAATGGCAAACGGGGTTTGTTTGAAATTTCAGCTCTTTATGATGTGCGTAGAGTGCGAATTGTATGCACTGCGCTTGTGAGCTCAAAATGGCCAGAGCTGGTGAGGGGCCCTTTCAGAGGGTTGTGGGGCTGAAAATTAACTTTTCAACCATTGCGCGGGTATTTTAAAATTCTTCTTGATTTAAGTACATATTCTAAATTTCATTAATACATATCAAATAGAAAAGAAGTTATGGCTGTCATACAGACCAATTAGGCATGTCACCTTAGGAAACTATCACTTGACAAATAATGCAGACTTGCTGATTGTTTTTGTTAAATATCTCCTAATGGGTTTAGGGATAAGGCCAGTCGCACATTTTTCATTATGTTTCTCTAACAATGTCATCCCTTTGAGGCAAAGTTCATTTCTTTTCGTTGTCATATGTCTGATATCCAATAATATTTTGTGTTTTTAAAATTAAATAAATATAAAATGTACCTCATCTTGTTCCTGACAAAATTTGTCCCCTGAAACTACTTTTAAAGCTGGCTTTGGCGGAGCAGTTTGGAAATGACAGATTTCCTAAAGGTTTTGTTCATCCAAAAGGGCAAACTGAGGGAAATGAGCTCACACAGGGCTATTTAATTAACACATCAAATAATTAAAGTGCTCTGCTCCATATGTTGCACCCTCTTCTCAATTTGAACCTGCTCTGCGTCAATTGCTTCAAGCGCCTTCAATTTTTTTCGGCATTAGAGCAGTCCAGCGCCCTTGTCGCCACTCACAGAGAAAGATGCCACAGCCAGATTATGCCTTTCTTTATTAGTTTTTACTTTGCGGTCTGGTATGCTCTTGTTGGATGGTCTTCCAACAATAAAACGTGTGTACAACAAACTTTCTAATGGAGGGCATTCACTTCATGTTTGCTTTCTTTTTCTTGCCCACTTTGTGGCTGTGTCTTGAATACAGCCTACATAGGTGCTCTCAATAGCAAATGCGTGGCACCGTCACAAGAAGAAAATTCAATTTTCTTCCTATCATACAGGTTGCCAACAAGCTTGATGAACTCCTTTATATGTCTAGGAAATCAAAATAAACAAAATTATAAAAATGCTTTCTTTTCTGGCGAAAATCGTTATTTTAGCTCCACATCTCCTCTAAAGTGTAAAATCGTCCTATCTCACTGACTTCACTTTGCTGCAAAATGTTGAAGCAGATGATCTTTCCGCACCTTAAACAATACCTAGATGGGAACAACTTGCTGTCTGAAGTCCAGCATGGTTTTAGGGAAGGCTTTATGATTGTCACTCTGCTCATTACCACAGATCATGATTTCGCCATTTATAACAGGGAACAAAAGCATTTTTTTTACTTTGCCAAGGCCTTCGATAAAGTGCCTCATGATAAAGTTCTGTATGAGCTCGACGCAGTCGGAATAGACACCAAACTTGTACATTTTGTAAGATCCTGCCTTGAAAAGTGTGTTCAGTTTGTCGAGGTCAGCAGTTGTATTTCTCAGACACTTCCTGTCATGTCAGGTGTACCACTGGGGTCAGTGGTACAGTCTTGGGACCCATTTTCTTCCTAATATCTGTCAATGACATAGCAAATATAGTTGATTCTGATTTCAAATAAAGCTTTTTGCGGACACGGCACACAAGTAGGCAGTAGTTAAGTCAAAAAGCTAACCGAACTAGCCTCAGCAATGACCTTGATAAGGTTTGCTGCTAGTGTGAATAGTGGGAAATGCACTTGAACAATAAGTGCTCTGTGTTGAAGATATGCAGCAAGACGACACCTTTATACTTTCCCTATTTCATTGGCAATATTGTACTGAATGATTCTTCTGCTTATGATTACCTCGGGGTAATGCTAATGGAACACATGAGGTGGAACAAGCACATTGGAAACATTTTCGTGAGCGCTATGAGAACATAATGGGACCTTTGTCGCAAGCCTTCAGGAGCCCCCATAGAGGTAAAGTTTACAGCGTTCGCTATGCTTGTCAGACCTCTCCTCAAATATGCATTAGCTTCGTGGTATCCCTACGCAAGAAAAAAATAGCTAAATTAGAATGAGTAGAGCGAATAGCAGTTAGCTTCATCTGCTATCACTAGAGAACTAATAGTGTGTCGTCACAGATGCTGGGTACTCTTCACCAGTCGAGGCACACCAAACTGACTAAAACTTGTATTTAATATGACGTCCAACATTTATTAGGCAATGAATGGAATGAAATGTCTAAGCGCAATGTTGGAAGTAGAAATGTGGACGTATTTATGGGTTGGATGGTTTAGCTATGTAATTTTCTTGTCCCGTGTTCGTGATATTTCGTTCCTTGATGTATGCATTTTCTGTATATTTACTGCTGAATAGGCTCGAGCGAATCTGCAGTATTGATAAATAAATTTCAAAACTGTAACAGTCTACCAGAACACAATTATGGTGAATCCTAGTTCGAGACAAAATGCTGCTTTTGTTATTTTGGTCAACAGGTCCATGATTGCATTACTGAATGTTCAGGCTGTTGCACTTGGCTGCAACGGCAGCTTACACTAACACAATACTCCCAGTCCTCTCACTATGTTTTACAATTAAATCATGTTTTAAGCTAAATATGTGTAGTTTTCACAAACTTGATCATTGAGCAAACATAAATATGTTGGGCAAATCAAAATAGTGGTTTTGCTGTTCTCTGATCTGATCTGGAATCACCATCAATACTTACTGAATGAAGTAAAAAATATCTTTAGCCCTAGTATCTATGTTCCTTCATTCATTTGGCATTTTATAATTACATTTTTGTTTTGAAGTGAAAGGTAACATGTATTTTTTTTTCTTTGTGCAGCAGTGAGACATTCGAGCTGCCCAGCAACTGCAGATGGTGCAGTCACATCAAGGATACAACACCTGCTGTAACTCCTGTGTATGAGACAGATAAACGTGATCGGAAGCACACATCACATTCTATACAGGCCAGCATCCATTTGAATACTATGTGACCTTGGAGCTTCTGGCGAACATTCAAGCTGAAGAAGCACCTGCAACCCGCACAGACAAGAGGCCAGTTGAGTGCCCTTTATGCCCTCAGAGCTTCTTACAAAAGGTTAATCAGAAGCAACACACACATCTACACAGGTGAGATGCCATTTCATTGTCCGTTATGCCCGTGGAGCTTCGCAAGAACGTCCACACTGAAAAACCATGTGCGCATCCACACAGGCGAGAGACCATTTCAGTGCCCTGCCTGCCCTGAGAGCTTCTCACGAAAGCGTTCTCTGAATCGACACCTGGACACCCACACAGGCGAGAGGCCATTTCAATGCCCTTTATGCCCTCAGAGCTTCTCCGTTAAGTCAACCCTGAAGAATCATGTGCGCATCCACACAGGCGAGAGGCCATTTCAGTGCCCTGCATGTCCTCAGAGCTTTTCGGATGGGTCCACATTGAAAAATCACGTGCGCACCCACACAGGCGAGAGGCCATTTCAATGCCCTAAGAGCTTCTCACAAAAGGGCAATCTGAACCAACATCTGCGTGCCCACACAGGCGAGAGGCCATTTCAGTGCCCTTCGTGCCCTCAGAGCTTCTCAGACAAGTCTGTACTTACGACGCATGTGCGCACCCACACAGGCGAGAGGCCATTTCAATGCCCGGTATGCCCTCAGCGCTGCTCCCAAAAGAGTCATCTGACCCAACACCTGCGCACCCACACAGGCGACAGGCCATTTCAGTGCCCTGCATGCCCTCATACCTGCTCACGAAAGAGTCATCTGAACAGACACCTGCGCACCCACACAGGCGAGAGGCCATTTCAGTGCGCTTTGTGCCCTCAACGTTTCACCGACAAATCTACACTGAAGAATCATGTGCGCACCCACACAGGCGAGAGGCCATATCAGTGCCCTTCATGCCCTCAGAGCTTCTCACGAAATTCTACACTGAAGGATCACCTGCGCACCCACACAGGCGAGAGGCCATTTCAGTGCCCTGCATGCCCTCATAGCTGCTCACGAAAGAGTCATCTGAACGAACACCTGCGCACCCACACAGGCGCGAGGCCATTTCAGTGTGCTTTGTGCCCTCAGAGTTTCTCAGACAGGTCTACATTGAAGAGTCATGTGTTCATCCACACAGGCGAGAGGCCATATCAGTGCCCTTCATGCCCTCGGAGCTTCTCACGCAAGTCCACACTGAAGAATCACGAGCGCATCCACACATGCAAGAGGTGATTTCATTGTCCTGCATGATCTCCAAGCTTCTCCCCAAAGAGTACTTTGAATGACACCCACACAGGCAATAAACCACTTCGTTGCCCTTCATGCCCTCGAAGCTTCTCGAAAAAGTCTACTAAATAAAGGCTCACCTGCGCATCCACAATTGTGAGAGGCTGTTTCAGTGGTTTTCATACTTTCACAAAGCTCGGTAATGTTCATGTCGCCTAGCCAGTGCACACGAGAGATTGTTGAAGCAGAAAAAAATTCAATGTTCACAGTGTTTATGTGTAAAGGTCACGGTGCGCCTTTGGCAAAAAAAGTTGACTTTCCCAAGTACACTTGCTGCAGAGTAGTGCTGAGTTGTGAGACTTCTCATTATTTGCTCGTTTTGCTGTTTTTCTTAGTTTTTTCATAAAACCTCAGTTTATATTTTCATAATATTATTATTGATATTGTTATTTCTCTTAAACCTTTAACAGCCACTACCGAGATAACTCGTGAAACCACCCTCGCGCACCCCCTGCTACTCCCAAGTATACTCGTGTTGCTTTTTAATCTCACTCCCGAGACAACTCATGCAAAAAAAAATTGCGTTCATGTCCCGCCAGCTATGAAGAGGTCACCTAAAGACATAGAACTTGTAAATAAAATTTTAGACAACAGGTAGAGCGCATGTGTTTACACCCGCGTCGCTTCGTCTCGGCTGAGCACCTCAGCCGTGGCGAGTCACCACGCCACGTGCGTCCGCACTTTGACGGTCGAAGAAATTCAATTAGTGCTGATGAATTTTGACGAAATATCTTTACATGTCCTGTGGAGTATCATGGTGCATTACTAGCATGAAATTTCCGCTGAACCAACATGGGGGGAAAAATACCTGGCAGGGGGTGAGGAGCAGTAAAAAAAATGCGGCAGTGAAATGGTTAATAAAATACTTGGAAGTTAGCGTTTGTCTGTCTGGTTCCCTGTCCCTTGTGTCAATTTCACATTTCAACTCTGCTCAAGGATTACCATCTAGCTCGCACCCTATTTTTGCTGAACTTTTTCTGTTATACTCACATTTTTGTTGCCTGTAGGTTCTATACGTATGCGAGTCTTTGGAGGTCTTTTTATTAATATGTGTATGTTATATTATTTTCTTGCATATAAGTGCTTCTTTACTGCATTCAAGTATTTACCTGCTAATTCCAAAATCAGTTCTGTAGGTCTGTTTCAGCACACTATATAGATCACTGTTTTGTGAATGGGTATTCTTAATTGTTGATATTTGAATGCTTGCACTAATAGCATGTAATCTTTCACTTCATTATGGTTTTATTTGCTGAATGTTTCAAGATAAAGTGATGGCCCTTGTAAAATTGTTTATTGCCGTTTAATGCAGTTATCACAAATTTTGTTCTATATTTGAAATTATTACACAAATGTTGTTATCTGCATTTTTCATTCCTACTATGCAAAGATTTTGCTAAAGCTGTGATTAACTGATGCTCTCAAAATGTCGCCCACGTATCACGCATAATATGCTCCTTATTCACTCAGAATATGAACTTTGTGACACCTTTAGTTCTTTCATCACATTGGGCAAAGTTCCTGCATCGTTCGTAAAATACACTTGTGACGCTTTCGATACATGCCACTTATAGCAAGGCCCCCATTCTCTGCAAATATAGAATTGCTAGCGCCTTTGCTTCTTTCAGAGCAGCGGGTCAATTTTGAGAGGGTTTTAAGGTATATTTGATTCGCCTGCACCACCTGAACCAGTTGACGAGGTATGGCACCCTTCCATTCGTTTCAGGCGTGCAGCAATGGCGCCCGCTGAACCACACTGTTGGTTACAAAAGGCTGGTTCACAATTTTGCTGCACCCACTCCACTGTCGTTGACGCCTTTGTGCAGGCGTACAGGTGCAAAGCAGCAGCGCAGCAGACGACGCAGCGCACGGGCGTGAGCGCCGTTAAAACCCCGCTTATGCACGTCTGGTGTATCTACACAAGTGTGGTGTGTATTTACGCCTTGGAAACCGATCATACCTGCAGTTCAGGACCTCTCAAACTTACACACTTTGTGCACATTAGTCGGACATAACGCCGGCACCGTATCTGCACATTGGCATTCGGTTCGAGTGTTGTGCTGTGCCTGCACCTCAGAAATCGAGCTGTACCATTTCTGAGCTTCTCTTGAACCACCATGAACTGGTTCACGGAGGTGCAGGCTAATCGAACGGACCTTTAGCCCTTTCAGGCCCAAATAATTCTGTTCAACGTAAAAAATTGGTCTTGTAAAGGGTTTATTAGAGATCGGGAGCAGCGCAGCGTCGACAGTCAAACGAGACGGCTTTCAAGCACGAGCGCCGTTGCGAGCAAAAGCGCTGGACCCACTAGCGTCTTGCAGACTAGAACTTGACCCACTAGCGTCTCTTCGCTACAATTACCCCGGGAGTGATAAGGGAGCCGTCCGGCGACCTAACAGCTTGTCAGGATGACAGGATCGTAGTATGGCTTGAGGCGGTCGACGTGGACAATGTCTCGTCCACGACGGCGCTGGTCCGAAGACGGTTGAACTGGCTCGATAACAAAATTTACCGGAGATGTGCGTTCAACGACGCGGTAAGGGCCTTTATGTTTTGGGAGTAGTTTCGATGAGAGGCCAGGGGTGGTGAACGGGACAGAGAGCCACACAAGCGCGCCAGGAAGCAAGGCGACCTCGGTGGTGGAGTCGCCGCGAGTGTTCTTCTGGCGCTCTTGGTCGTTGGAAGTAAAGGCACGTCCGAGGTCACGGCATTCTTCAGCATGCCGTGCTGTGGCAGAAATAGGTGAGCCCTCGGATGCATCCGGCCGGTAAGGTAATATTGTGTCGATGGTATGCGACGGGTGCCGACTGTATAGTAAGAAAAAAAATGACAGCAGATCCACGAGGTGAATGATGATGAGTGGGCGAAGCTCCGGAGGGAATCATCGGATCTCCCGCTTAAGGGGACGCTAGCACAAACGCGTTAGAAACGTGCAGTACTCTCTAGTAAGGGGGAGCGGCCACAGCGTCTTACGCAGCCATTTACACATGCCGGAACGTGCACCGCGTTTGCCGACGCGATCACATGACTGCTGAGAGAGTATACCCCCCGTATTCATAAACGCTCCTCGACTTAAACTTGACTTGCCACCGCTTTGGGCAGCGCGTTCGAAACGCGTTGAAAGTAAGGTGGAGAGGCCACAGCGTCTTACAGCAGCTTCTTACACGGGCCGTAACGCGCTAGCACAAACGCGTTAGAAACGCACTAGAAATGCGGCCTTTCGTTAATGTTGGGTATTTATAGCCATCGTGGTGCGTTTGTCCATGTCCGCTTCGTGGCGTAGTGGGCTAACGCCGCGCGCTCGGAAGCGAGGGGTCCCTGGTTCGATTCCGCGCTACGGACACAACTTCGGAATGTTTTTCTCATTTTTCTCAGACTGGTTACACACTACTACTACTACGACGGGGACGGAACGGGTGCCGCCATAAGCAGCTTCGCCCCTAAAAGGGCGAAAAGCCAGTGGTGCTCTGAGTAGCGGTGTTGTACGCGTAGGTGACGAAGGGCAGAATGACGTCCCAGTTCGTGTGGTCGGAGGCGACGTACATTGAAAGCATGTCGCCGAGCGTGCGGTTGAAGCGTTCTGTGAGGCCATTGGCTTGTGGGTGGTACGCCGTAGTTGTGCGATGAATCACGTGGCACTCGTTAAGAATGGCTTTAACCACTTCCGACAGGAAGACACGTCCGCGATCACTGAGCAATTCCTGGGGTGGATCATGCCGCAGGATGAATCGGCGAAGCAGGAATGAGGCAACATCGCGCGCTGTAGCTGCTGGGAGAGCGGCGGTTTCGGCGTATCGTGTGAGGTGATCTACTGCCACAATAGCCCAGCGGTTACCAGCCGACGTCAAGGGAAGTGGCCCATACAAATCAATTCCAACTCGCCCGAACGGCCGGGTAGAGCAGGGTAGAGGCTGCAGACCAGCCGGCGAGAGCTGGGGTGAAGATTTCCGGCGCTGGCAGTCGGGGCAGGAGCGAACGAACTGTTGAACGTACTTGTACATTCCTCGCCAGTAGTAGCGCTGTCGAAGGCGCTGGTAGGTTTTAACCACTGGCGGCCGTCTGCGGCATAACTGCGTCGGTGAAGCAGGTTGTCGCGAACCGCGAAATGGCGAGCCTGACGACGTAACGTACGAGTGGTTGACTGCAATCCACGGGTCCTTGCGCTGCTCGGAAGCGATAAGGTCGATTGTAGAAACAGCTAGCTGGGATAGTGAGCAGCAGGTATTGTCGTCAGGCAAGGGAGAGCGTTATAGGGCGTCGGCATCAGAATGTTGGCGTCCGTTGCGGTACAGCACGCGGATATCGTAGTCCTGCAGGCGAAGTGCCCAGCGGGCAAGACGACCGGAAGGATCCTTCAACGTTGACAGCCAACATAGTGCATGGTGGTCGGTGACGACATCAAATGGGCGGCCATACAAGTAAGGCCGGAACTTAGTAAGAGCCCAGGTGATCGCCAGACATTCTTTTTCCGTGACAGTGTAATTGGTCTCGGCTTTCGTAAGAGTGCGACTGGCATAGGCCACGACATATTCAGGAAAGCCAGGCTTTTGCACTGCGCAATGACAGCGCCGAGGCCAACACCGCTGGCATCTGTGTGTACTTCTGTAGGGGCCGTCGGGTCGTAGTGGCGCAAAATTGGGGGAGTCGTCAGCAAACGACGGAGATTTGCGAACGCTTCCTCGCACTCTGAAGACCACGAACGAAGGGGTCCGTTGCATCCAAGGAGCTTCGTCAGAGGTGATATTATGGCGGCGAAATTTCGAGTGAAGCGTCGGAAGTAAGAACACAAACCGACGAAAGTTCGCAGTTCTTTGATGGACGTAGGTTTAGGGAATTCGGCGACGGCACGAAGCTTGGCTGGATCGGGGAGAATTCCATCCTTGGAAACAACGTAACCCAGTATCGTCAGCTGCCGCGCTGCAAATCGGCACTTCTTTAAATTCAGTTGTAGGCCGGCGTTTCTCAAACATGTCAAAACACGCCGGAGGCGTTGAAGGTGCGTGGAGAAGTCCGGAGCAAAAACAACGACGTCATCAAGGTAGCACAAACACGTGTGGCATTTCAAGCCGCGCAGAACGGTATCCATCATGCGCTCAAAAGTTGCTGGCGCATTACAAAGTCCAAACGGCATGACGTTAAATTCGTACAAGCCGTCGGGCGTGACAAAGGCTGTCTTCGGTCGATCGTCATCTGCCATAGGTACTTGCCAATACCCTGAGCGCAGATCGAGAGATGACAAAAATTCTGCCCCTTGTAAGCTGTCAATAGCGTCGTCGATTCGCGGAAGCGGGTAAACGTCCTTACGAGTGATCTTGTTGAGGCGCCGATAGTCCACACAGAACCGTACAGAACCGTCTTTCTTCGTAACAAGAACGACGGGAGATGCCCATGGACTGTGGGAAGGTCGGATCACTTCACGGCGGAGCATATCGGCCACTTGTTCATTAATCACGCGACGTTCTGTAGCCGATACACGATATGGTAGTTGCCGCAATGGCGATTGGGAGCCAGTATCGATGTGGTGCGTAACAGTTGACGTCCGGCCCAGGCAAGGTTGCCCGACGTCGAAAGAAGCACGAAATTCTTGTAGGAGGCACAGAAGCTGTGAACGCTGGCCCGGTGTAAGGTCATCGGCAACAGAAGAATCGAACACATCTATAGGCAATGGGCCAGACGTAGAAATCGAGCCGAGCGTATTGTAAGGGGCACAGTATGAGTCTTCGGGAACGTCCGTAATTTGTACGTCTGCGATAGCTTCGACACTGCCCAGACATTCTCCGTGGAGTAGCAACACAGGGTACGAGAACGGGTTACTAATAAATATAGCACTAGAGCCCTGTGTAATGTTCACCGTCGCAAAAGGTAGCAGGAGACCTTTTCGAGTGGAAAAGCGACCAGACGGAGAAAGTAGTGCGACGGCGTCGGAGAGGCTGCTGCAGTACATAGAGACAACCACTGACGAGTTAGGAGGAACGGTGGTGTCGTGTCTGACGAGGAGTTTGTTCGGAAGCGAAGCATCGTCGGCGAGCGTCAAATCTGAGAGCGGCGACAGTTCTAGTTCGGCCCGTGCGCAATGAATGACGGCATTGTGGCGGGAGAGAAAATCCCAGCCAAGGATAACGTCATGGCACGACGAAATTACAACAAATTCGATGGCGTATACAACGTCCTCAATCACAACACGAGCTGTGCACGCCGCTAACGGGTGAATACGCTGTGCGCCGGCTGTGCGGAGGGACAGTCCAGTAAGGGGCATCGTGACTTTCCGAATCAAGCGACAAAGTTTTGCGTCCATAACTGATACGGCGGCTCCGGTGTCCACGAGTGCAGATGTGTGAACACCATCAACAAACAAGTCTATCACATTCGTCGGGCTACCCTGAGGACTTTCGCGTTTCTCCGGCGTCGCAACCCTTGCCTCGTGGGCTGCGACGATTAGTTTTCCTCTTCCCGAGCTGCGGGACGGGGCCGCATCGGTGATAGCGAGCGTCGGCGTGGAGAAGGTGAGCGGCGTGTATTGGGCGTTGGGCGGAACGTCGGTGACGATGCCGATGAAGGGTCGTCGTAATATGGGCGGGGAGAGCCGACCATACGACTTGGCGCAAATGTTGGAGCGCTAGGTGACTGCACGCGATTACAGTAGCGTGCGACGTGACCGGCGTAGCCGCACGCAAAACAGATAAGTCGGTTGTCAGATGTACGCCACCGATTCGCTGTGGTGGGCCCCGTCCATGTAGGAGGACGCGTTGTGCGGGGCGGCTGGTGATATGGTTGCATCGCGGGCTGTGGTCGGGGCACAGTCAAGACGTCGGCGTATGTGAGAGGCCCACCTTGAGGGAAGGGGTGGGGCCTGGCGACGACTTCCGCGTAGCTGAGTGGTGCAGCCGGAGGGATCTGTTGGGGCCTGGCGGCGACTTCAGCGTAGCGGAGAGGTGCGACCGCAGGAACATGGTGATGGCGCTCAGGCAAAAGCTGGTTGAGTTCGTGCGCGATGGTGTTGCGGAGCGGGGGCTCAAAACTTGACGTTGGCTCTTGTACTGGTGGTGGTTGTGCAAAGGCCATCAATGAGAGCTGGCGTGCAATTTCCTCGCGCACGAAAGCCTTCATTTCTGCCATCAACGCTGACTGATCAGAAATGGCCGTCAAGCCAGCGAGGTGTTCGTCGCGCGATGTAGGGCGACGGGTCAATGACCGCTGCCTGCGTAGCTCCTCGTAACTTTGGCACAGTGTAGTTATCTCGGCCACAGTGCGAGGATTTTTGGCAAGGAGCATGTTGCAGGCATTGTCTTCTATGCCTTTCATAACATTCCTGATCTTATCAGACTCCGACATGGTCACGTTGACTTTCTTGCATAAGTCCAGGATGTCTTCGATATAACTTGTGAAGGATTCGCCTGCTTGCTGAGCTCGTTCCCGCAAACGCTGTTCGGCGCGCAGCTTACGAACAGCAGGGCGACCAAAAACCTCGACAAAAGATGTCTTGAAGTCTGACCACGTCGGAAAATCCGTTTCATGGTTGTTGTACCATAAGCTGGCCACACCCGCGAGGTAGAATAGCACGTTGCTGAGCTTAGCTACTTCGTCCCATTTATTGTGGGCGCTTACCCGCTCGTAGGTCGTAAGCCAATCCTCAACGTCGGTGTCGTCCGCGCCTGTGAAGATAGCAGGGTCCCTGTGGCGCGGCACACCAGAGCGCGGTGCCGGTGCAGGGGGAGGTACTTGATGGGAGGCTTCTTCAGGCATGGTCGACGGTACGGTGCGGGATCGAAGTTTCAGGTTGCAGGTTTTGAGGGCGCAGCACCTCCACCAATTGTAAAGGGTTTATTAGAGATCGGAGCAGCGCAGCGTCGACAGTCAAACGAGACGGCTTTCAAGCACGAGCGCCGTTGCGAGCAAAAGCGCTGGACCCACTAGCGTCTGGCAGACTAGAGCTGGACCCACTAGCGTCTCTCTTCGCTACAGTCTTTACAATTTGAGCTGTGCATGATCGTGGTAGGTAAAAAAATTAAAAATCTGTGCTCACACTTTTTAATCAAAACTTATTTAATGATTCCAAATGGAATCAGTGGGACTTGGTGGACTTGAAATGCGTCAGTTCAAGCAATACGTGAAAAGTCTATTTTAGATGAAACTCTTTGAAGCAATTCTATTCTTTGTTGAGGCAGAGGTGTGCGCCACACTTCTCGCACCAAATGCGGGAGTAAGAGCACATTCTTTATTTTGTCTAGTTTGCGCGATGACTTCTTTTTCATCGGACGAATCAATGTCACCTCGAGGGATCAGCACAAGCTACGGGACTTTTCTTTTTCCCATAAAACTCGCATGTGCTGATTGTCGCCAGCTGTTCCAAAAGAAAATCTTTCCGTTTTACGGAGGGATTTCCTCCAAAAAAGTTTATCTACATGGCATAAGCTCATAACAGCATAAAATCACAAAAAGCAGAGCAAGGCTCCACCAACAATAGATGCTCCAGACGCGATAATGATCCATCAGGTAACACGCGCCCAAAACATGGCCAAGTACGGCACGAAAACGCCGCTTGCGCGCGAACAAACACGCGATTTAGCCAGTGAGGTAACGTCAATCGAAAATGTATCGCGTGAGTAGTCGGGGCCGCTACGTCCTAATGATCCCATTTGGAATCATCAAGATTCGCGAAGTTCTCCGGTACCCGCAAATACTTTTCGCCAAATAAATCTACTGCGAAGGGATAGCATAACACCTCATAGTCAAAGTCCAAATAAAAAATAACATAATTGTCCTAACTCTGCACGGGGAAAAGGAGAGGGGATCTCAGCGAATGGCCGGAACAGTGCAAGCGATCCTTTTATTTTTTGTTCAGAGGTGGCAGCACTTCCTTGAGTCGACCAGCTTGCCAGCATATGTAGAGCAAAGGCTAAATATGAGTTGTAGCGTAAGAGCAACCTATTTTTTAAAACTCGGGGTTGGCCACTGAGCTACAAAATTGATGATTCCATTTGGAATCACTGGGCCTTAAAGGGTTAATAACGCCTCTGCACAGGCAAAAAATGAAGGTTTAGTAATTGTCATTTATCCATTAATTACCCAACACACTTTGGAACATTTCTGTGCATTGCTGCTAACATTCCCATTATTGCCTTGAAATAAAACTAGTTATAAGCAGCGTACTTGAAGAAACACTGACACAGAAAAGTGAAGCAACCAAAAAAAAAAAGTGCTTCGTGGGTGCCCTTAATTTTTTTGTGCTTGTTTTCTTAGGGTGCACTAGACTTAGAGTGGGTTAGAGTGCTAACAGCTAAGTTATGAATTATCAACTAGCCCATCAGTCCACCCTAAAAGGACACTAAAGAGAAACACTAAATCAGTTTAGATTGATAAAGTCTAAATAACTTATTTCGTTTATTCTGTGGAAATACATTAATCATAAATTTGGTGGTATGTGTTGTATATTCGCTTGTTCGCACTAAACGAACTTAGCTTTCCCTTTTATGAAGACAATGTTTTCTTTGGCGACTACAGATCGTTTGGGGCTTGCAGGATCTGGGTATCTGGCCGCCAGTTTCGTCAAAATTAGACGACTTGAGGCCTTTTACTGCAAGTACGACAACGAAAAAGGCTTCAACAGGAAGTTTGGAACTTAAATAATGCACCGAGTTAGTATAGAGCCGCTTACGAAACATTGTGTAATAAGTGCCAGAAGGCCGAAATTAAACCCAGATGCACTCACTCATTTCTATCTGCGTGCGCGTAAATCCGGGACTGGAAGTGTGGCTTTACTGAAAGTACTAGGGATATTTTTTTTTTTTTACCTACACTGGCTACACGAGTGTAAGAAGTCGCCATTTTTTTTTTCTTGGTGTAGAAAAGTGTAGCGCCGCCCAGATACACGAAGCCATTTTTTTATACCTGCAGTGTAGCATGAAAATGACTTTCTACTCGGCGTTTTCGTTGAGTGTAGGCAGCGGGTGACGAACAAGCAGGCTGGCATTGCAAACGCGTAGCGTCATTTTGTCTGCGACTGTCGGCGCTGATCCCGCAGCAATAGTGAATATTCACTGCAAGGAGGGGAGCGAAGTCAGGCATCACCATGTGTCACAGAGGATGGTGGGCTAACCTTCCATGAGGATAAAATTATCTTACTTACGAATGCTGCAGGTTGTTTCAGACTTCGCGCTATATTATACGCATTGAAGTTGTCTTCATGCACTGCGCATTCGCTATGTATTTCGCTGCAGTTTCTCTGGATTTATTGATATAAGGAAACTCGTACATTGGCGTTTAGTTTCAGGCAAGGGCATATAGGCAGCCAGTAAGTGCGAAGTCAGGCGAAGTGCGGAGTAAGGCGCTTTTTGTCTGCTGATGCAGAAGGCGATGCTCTGTCTGCTCTGATTGGCTACAGCCCAGCGAGTCAAGTGCATAGCATACGTAGTCATAGCCTTTTCCTGGCACTACACTCATCTACACGAGCCTGCACGACGTCGGCTTTGGCTTAAGCATCGACGTCCGTGGCATCCGTGGCGGAGAAATTAATCCTAAACCACCCCGACCACACAGGCCCTCGCTCCGCATGGCGCAAGGTGGGAGTCAAAAGTTGAATTTCTTAAAAGTAAAATACGTCAGAAAAAATCGTAAAGTACAACTTAACCACAACCTACAGACATGATAGCGTTGGATTGTAAATTGAATATACGAGAAAAAAAGCCTGATAAGCAGCCAGTGATCTTTGAATGCTATCGCGTTCCACTCTTAAAGGCGAAGCTTAAGCGTCCTCCAATTCTCATGGTGCGTGGCTCAAGCAAGCGACGCTCACACAACAGTGTTTTTTTTCTGCAGCCCAATAGGGAACAATGCACAGCATCAGGGGAAGTGGCAGATAAAGATTAGAGGAAGGGAGGAGAAGGAGAAGCAGCAGAAGTCTCATCAGTTCATGCAGGATGCCAGTGATGAAGGCAGTGGTTGGTGGGATGCGGGTGCTTATCGGTAGGCGGTGATCCCGTTCACCTCCACAAACTCCCAAGAGGCTCAGGGGAGAGCTCGGAGGTGGAGAGGCGATGTGAACAGGAGGTCGCTGGGTGTTGCAGTAGTTACACGCCCAGTTGCCTGTAGACAGGGATGACGTACTCTTGAGCGTTCCTGTGCCTGCGCTGGGCAGCCACTGAGAAGGCGCTAGGGTTTGGGTTGGCCGCAACGTCCGCAGGCCGTTGAGGTCGAGCGTCCCTTGGCATGCAGCCGCGCCGCCGTCCAGACGCAGCCCATGCGGAGTCGAAGAAGCGTTGAGGGTTCCCTCCCGTTGAGGCAACGCCTCCTATAAAGGCGTTGGTTGAGGCCACGCTCTGCAAGTGGCCTGGAAGCCTTGCTGTCAGATATTCAAGGAGCACAAGCACCCAGATTTTCCCTCTCGCAGCCGATTTTACTCGCGCTTGCGCACAAACGTCAGGCGATTCCTGAAATGACATGAAAACGAGACCGGTCATTTCAGGAATCGCCCGATGAAATGACATGAAAACGAGACCGTCATTTCAGGAATCGCCCGATGTTTATGCGCATGCGCGAGAAAATAAAATATGGGGGCTTTTGCTTCTTGAATATCTGACTTTGCCTACTACGGAGGCGAAATTTCTTTGCTCGTTTTGTATGGTTTTGTATGCGTTGTGAAGTCGTGGGCCTGTGTGTTCATGCCGTGCGTCGTCCACAAGTTTTCCTCTTGTGTCTCCTTGGATGTGGCCGGCGCAATGCAAATGGCGTGGACGATTGTTGGCGTGATTGCGTGAGTTTGTTTACGCTCCGACGCTGGCTGCTGGCGCGGTTAATCAGGCCAAGCAGTGGGTGCTGATGCGCAATTTGGTGATCGCTTTGCCTAAAGGTACAGAGGTCAACACTCATGTCTAGAACAACGGAGCGTCGCGCACGGGACTGCACGAGTGACATCTGCAGTTTGAAATAGGCCACATCTGAGCATGCGCGGTGCCAATGACGCGCCTGCCTCGCATTTTCTTTCCTTGTTTATCACCGCGGCTGCAACAACTGCTTTGGCCGGCAGAAGCGCTGTCAACGGTGTAGCGCCGCCAAAAAAGGGAACCGCGCGGAATCGCCCGGCTCGGCGCCCTTATACTGCAGGCTTATTCTCAGTTCGCGGTATCGTCATACCGCCATTCCATCGCACATATATCTCGCGCATCGCACCGTGGATTTTGCATAAATGCAATTGTTCATCACTAATTCATCAGATATAGAAATTTTGAACCAAGTGTTAGAAATTCATTTGCTAATTTCGTTCCTTAATTTGTCCAACTACGGTGCTGGAAGTTCTGCAGCTAGCAGTGGAGTATACGAGGTGCCGTCTGTTAGGAGTGAATTTTACAAACCTACTTTCATCGTTTATTGGTCGTCAACCCGCCAACGTTAATCACGAATAATTGTAGGTTTCGATCGCACTTACAGAAAAAATGCTGCCTAGATATCTTGAACTTATGAGATTTATTGAAATCAACACGTGTAGTTACCTCAAGAACGCTGTCAAATGCAAACACAACATACATGAGTGGTATAGCGGAGGCACTTCCATATGCGTTTCGTGAGCGAACATTGTCAATAATAACATTGTCAATAAGAATAAGCTTAAAGCATTTGCACCGGGCGCCGAAAACGATTCGCTGCGTTTTTTGTTTGTTTGTCTTTGTTTTTGCGTTACACCGTTCACAGCGCTTTTGACGGCCAAAGCAGTTGTTGCAGCCGCGGCGATAAACGAGGATATAAAGGCAAGGCCGGCGCATCATTGGCACCGCGCATGCTCAGATGTGGCCTATTTCAACTGCAGATGTCGCTCGTAGTCTCGAGCGCGACGTTCCATCGTTCTAGACATGAGTGTTGACCTCTGTACGTCAGACAGACTTTTTCGCGCCTGCAGTGCTCGTGCTGAATCAGTCATGGCGGAGTATGCCTATCTAGCGCCTTACGGCGCTCTACTTTCAAAATAACATCACTGATTTTCCGTGTGGAGCAGTAGGGGCCGTAGTAGAGACCGGACCTGCTCTTTTGGAGAAGTATCTTCGTTTGTGCCAGGATTTTCGTAGAATGCTTTCCGTGACTTTTCTTCAAGAGCATTTTATTGCCATAGCAATTATATGGACACACCAGGCGCATTTCTGCCATCGCCGTGAGGTTCCGTATAAAATCCGAGAAGAAAAAAATCGTCGAGTCGCCGCGCGCTGTATGCTTATACGCCAGGCGGCTTGTGCGCGCGACACCATGATTGTAAATTTAGTGATTATGCATATGTTAACAAGCTTATACGGCCGATAAAACTACTATCCTTGCTTTGTATAGCTGTCCACTAATTTGCTATCGCAATCGATGTTTCGCCTTTCGGGCGAAAGTGCTACTTTTAAGCATGAAATGCTTTTAGCTCCTGTTGTCAAAAACCTTCAAGATACCTTGAGCGATAATCCAGAGCCGTTATCCGGGCACTCGAGACGAGAATGGGTGCGAGAACCAAACGATAACCTGCGTGAACATCCGGGCATCGTTGCGAGAGCAAAACGCGATCATACGGGCAACCAGTCAAAACGTAAGAAAATGCGGTCTCCGGCCCCCAAATCCTTGTGCAGGACTGCATTACATATAGGCTAGTTACTTACTGCCCAAACAAGTTACAAAAAAATATTGCTTCGCATTTCTTCCTAATATATGTTCATCGTGTCACTCAAGCTGTAACCTCTTGTACGCTAAACTAGAGCACTGCATGGGCCTGATTTTTCACGTTTTTCCGTCACGGAAATACGTCACACGAACATACACGAACATAATACAAAGAAAGAAACCAGAAGAAAAAGTTCCACAAACACGCAAAATTTGGAAATCGAACCCACGACCTCTTGGTCCGCGACGATAGATCGCCGAGCGTTTAACCCATTGCGCCACAAACGCATTTGCAGAGAGCTACACAGACGCGCCTTATATATCTAACACTCCTCCGTGTACCCGCGCTCTTGCTCGGGGCGGTGCCGCCGCCTACGAGCAGAAAAGATAAGTACTGCATTATGACACTAACGCGCACCGACAGTGAACGCTTCGGTGGTCTCAGCACTACGACGCCTCGATGCCAGCATTCGAAGGGACGCTGGCATCAAGAAGCACTACCAACGCGTTCTCGCAGAAGCACTACTAGGTGGCGTTCACCGTACTCAGCACAGCGGAGCGTGGCCTCCGCAATTAGCTCTGAAAATGTTTCTGAAGTTGATCGCGGAGGCTGCAATTACTTGGCCCGAGCCCGGCCCGGCGGCCAAGCCCGGGCCCGTAATACAAAGCCCGGCCCGGGCCCGGACGTACATGACCTAGACCAGCCCGGGCCCCGCCCGGGCCCGGGTTTTCATTACTAAGCTTAGCTAGGGCCTGCGTGTGCATGACCAGACCCGGCCTGTAAGAAAAAAAATCCTTTTTTTTTTTACTGACAGATTCTATCGTATCTGTCAGCCTCACCTTCTCGAGGTTTAATCAGCTGCAGTATATAAGCAATAAAAGGCCGAAATCTTTATTTCTCCCACGGGAACATCAGTAATTCGGCCCTTTGCCTGTGCTGCTATCTTTCCGCTGGTGCGCATGTACTTACCTTGATTTGTACGATATGGTTCTATGATGTCATTTAGCATGCAAATATACAAGGTGCTTCATTTTAGCTGAACCAAACGTTTAGAGATTGCCTGTGGCAGATAGCACAATTATAATCCTTGATCAAAAGTACTCGATGAGGCGGCGATTACTTCCACGAGAAATGAAAATGCCTAATTGAAGAAATAACATGATTACGCTAATTAACTTCTAATTACTTTACGGCACATCTTTCAATCTACGAATTATAGCCGCCGAGTTCGCAAGGCGATATGTATCCACTTGGAAAGAATTCTCAGGTCTAAACCAGTTTCGAGATAATCATTTTCAAAGTGTCCGACGAAATCAATCAAATCAAATCAATTTATTCTCCAGTTTAAATGCTGGACGTTCATTTTGGACTAAAGGCTACATATGTAGCTTCAGGTGACCCAAAAGACCAGGCAAGGCAATAGTACAGCAAACAGTGTGCGCACATGCACAATAATTCAAATATATTTACAGCTTTCACTGGAATTCCTCATAGACGAAATAGCTATGAACGGAAAGACAAAGAATATTTCCGTCACGACGAGTTACCAGAATTAGAAAAAGTTTTGACAGAATGCATTTTAAACAACACTACAATAGCAATACTAGCTATGCAAAACAACGCAACACCAGCTATACAACACCGCATGAGACCGAGTTTTACAAGATTATCATTTGCTAAGAAAACGAAACAGGATGTACATTCACATAAGATGATCAGATACATTACAAGTGACCAAAATATGAGCTGAGTTGTTTCTTACTGAAATTATCGACATTTTTGTATTTGTTCAAAGTGAATGGTAGGTTATGTATTAACGACTGATGCTTATAGAGTGTTCTGAAGTATGGAATTGACCATATCTCAGGATTTCTTGTGTTCGCATTAATGCAACGACGCTCTAAGGAGGCTAATTGCTTTATATAGTTCCAAGCTAATTCTGACATGGATGGCCCAATGGATGGTCAAAACGTCTAATTGAATATTTAATATAATTACGCTAATTAACTTTTTAATTAATTATCTTACGGCACTTTCAATCTACGAATTATAGCCGCTGAGTTCGCAAGGCGTATCCACTTGGAACGAATTGTCAGGACTGAACCAGTTTCGAGATAATAATTTTCAAAGTCCGACGAAATGCATGGCCGTTCCAGTTAACTTTTTGAGGAAAACGCGGTTTTATGCATTGAAGCACAAAAGTAACTGGCCTTAGCGCTAAAATAATGTAATAGTATCGACACTGGTAATAGTGCAATCGCAAAAGCGGTAACATGGAAATGGTCTGAGGAGTGGTTTTTTGTATAATTTATTTTTCTTACGCGGAAACAATGTTCGTTTATGCGGAAAAGAAAAAAAAAATAGCGTAGCTTGCACTGGCGGCGCAATGCTAAAAAGACAGAGGAGCTGATGGGCACCTAGCTAGTCCTGGCTTTTGGGCTAGGCTAAGCACTACCAAGTCATCCCCAGCATTACCCGAAATTTATTTATTATTGATTTATTATCGATTAGCTATTGATTGGCTATCGATTGTCTATCGCAAGATATTGGTCACGTATTTGGGCTAGGCTAAGCACTACCAAGTTATCAGAATTTATTGATTATGCATCAATTATTGATTAGCTATTGATTGGCTATCAATTGCCTATCGATGACTAAGTTTAAGTAGTCCCCACCATTCTTAGCTAGATTTATCCAGGCTCAGCTTCGCTAGTTCACAGGTGTATGTGCCATTGCGCGTGGACCCTTTCTTCACTGTTGCCAGGATCGGCTCACATTTTTGGATTCAGCAGATACATTACGCCCGGCTGCTAAAAATGAGAACTTCATCTGTTTTACTATTTTCTTTGATAAGATATACAGTCATTTGATAAGATATACAGTGAAGAGAACAGTGTGGATCAGAGAATAAACGGGTATAACCGATATTCTAGTTGACATTAAGCGGAAAAAATGGCGCTGGGCAGGCCATGTAATGCATAGGATGGATAACCGATGGATCATTAGAGCTACAGAATGGACACCAAGAGAAGGGAAGCGCAGTCGAGGACGGCAGAAAACTAGGTGGGGTGATGAAGTTAGGAAATTCGCAGGCGCAAATTGGAATCAGCTAGCGCAAGACAGGGTTAATTGGAGATTGCAGGGAGAGGCCTTCGTCCTGCAGTGGACATAAATATAGGCTGATGATGACTTTCATCTTGCACGTGTCACTTCAGCTTGGCACAGAATGCATGGAACCATGCAATGCATAATGGTCGCGTCTGCTCAAATGCCTACAATTAGGCCCTTCAATGAGCGGGCCCGAGTCTGGCCCGGGCCCGTGGCTTCAAGCCTGAGTCCGGCCTGGGCACACGGACTCAAGCCCGAGCCCGGCCCGGGCCCTCGGCTTTAAGCCCGGGCCCGGCCCGAGCCCACCGACAAACGCTTCGGGCGGCCCGACCCGGTTCGCGGGCCGGGCCCGGGCTTTCGGGTCGGCCCGGGCCCGTGCAGTGCTCTACGCTGAACTTTAATTTGTCATTTCCAATAGCGACATTCAAAAGGCAGATACAGTGCACCATACACTTGATTGTGATCTTTTAGCGCTGAGACAGGGTTACCTGTACTCATTTCGACGCCAGCGGTCCGTGAGTTCCGCGGCACAGGTTTTGCTCCGTCTCCTTCGAGAGATGGCGCCACGCTGCGTGACCAACGCTGGCGCACCGTGGAGTGTTGTTTGGCGGAGACGAGACTTGAAATGAGGTTCAGTGCAGAACAGGTTCATTTCGGCTCAGTGAGCTTTCAGGACTTTGTTGCGGCACCAGTCTGCTTCGCCGGTAGCTATTTTATGCTTGCATCTACTCTCGATTATAGTAGAGCCAGCAATATATATATATATATATATATATATATATATATATATATATATATATATTATTGGTCCTTTTTCATGTAAATACACATCCTGCAAGAATATATATGCAGAAATCGATAGGCGGGAGCCACAGCGCCAGGGAAACAGAAGCAAAACAGGTACGTCTGGCACGAGTGAACATACTGCTCCGTGAGGACAGGCCCGGTCTCTACTACAGTCCCTACTGCTCCACCGGGAAGATAAGTGATGTTATTTTGAAGAAAGAGCTCCGTAAGGCGTGAGATAAGTGTAATCCCGAATGACTTATTCAGCACGAGCACCGCATGCGTGAGAAAGTCTGTCCGACGTACCGTCGTAATTGATCACGAAAAGAAGTGCAAAACATGCGTTACTGCAAGCACAGTAAACATCGAGACTGCGGAGGAGATAGCTATTGCGCTAGCACTATAACAGACCGAAGCGGACGTAATAGTCAGTGACTCTCAGGCGGCAGTACGAAATTTCGCTAATGGCCGAATCTCTCCTGAAGCACTACGAATCCTGATGGCAGGCACCAAAAGTCAAGAAAAGAATGCTTATTTAATATGGACACCCGCTCACACCTGCACCTCGCCAGGAGACAGCAATAATTATAAGACGGCGCATGACGTGGCTCGAGGGCTTACGGACCGAGTCACGGCCGAAAATAGGGCCGGTACTTTAGAGTCTCCTGAGAACGAAGATGGAGAGGAGTGGGAATGAGAGGATCGTATGACCAGATTTAGTGACATCACACAACACTGCAAATTGCAAAGGTGCATTTTCCCACCACCTCACGAAAAGCTCAGCAAAAAGCAGTCTGGCGAATGGCGGCAATTACAGACCAGAAGTTATCCGAACCAGGCGATCTCACATCTCATTTACCCAGACATGCATGTGCAAGACAGATAAATGCAAAAACTGTGGTTCTAGAGCCAATCTAGAACATATATTACTATGGGAATGTCGAGGCATAAAAAACAATAATGAGGATGCAGCCTCTCGCGATCGCCTCCGCGTGCGCTGGGAGACTGTGTTGCTCAGCTCTGCCCTTGACGATCAACTTTGGGCTGTCCAGAGGGCCGAAGAAGCCGCCAGGACTCGAGAGTTCCGACCTAGGCGGGACAATTTGCCCGTCCCACAAACTCGCAGGGCCTTTAAATAAAGTTCTTTGACTGACTTCTTACACTAGCTACGCTCGTATAACCAGTGTAGGTAAAAGAAAAATGGAGGATGCTTAAGCTTCGCCTTTAAGAGTGGAACGCGACACCACTCAAAGAACCCTGACCGCTTCTCACGCTTCCCGGCAGCGACTTTCCAATTGCTAGAAGATACAGCGGGGGCGTGGCACTGCGGGTCACGTGACTTCCGCTTAACACGTGTTGTCATGGCAATCGGGGAGGTTCTAGGCGCTTAGGGACATAATCGCTTAGGGACTTTTGAGGCACTGCTCTGGCGCGGCGGGTGCTAGTTACTAAGCGTGGCTCTCTTTCTCCCCAGGACCGCGCGCAGCGACCTTGCCGAGCGCAGCTCGTACGTGCGTAGGGAGCGAATCGTTTAGGGCGCGTTTAATGTTGGGCGGTGTCTGGGCCACGCCGGCCGCGCTTTATTATTGTAGTGCTTGTTCTAGTGGCGGAAATCCTTGCAGTAGTGGTGGTGTGGCATGACGGCTTTTGATCTCGGTGAACTGTGGTGGTGTAAACAAGCGGATTTACAGGGTGCGAGAGAGAAACGATGATATTCCTAAAAATGCATCACTGTTTTGATGATCACTGTTTTGATGATCCAAATATAATTTCACTATCAGGGAGGGAGCAGTCTACCTGACTGGAGCAGTATTTTTTATTTGGGGTGTTACTACGCTGCGCTCCGCAACACCCCAACAACCGCCGCTTCGCGTCGGCGCCCGGCACTGCGGCTTCCGCCGCAGCACCGAGGTTCAAAAGCGAGCAGTATCCGCTTGTTTGCACCACCACACTTCACCGAGATCAAAAGCCGTCATGCCACACCCCCACTACTGCAAGAATTTCCGCCACTAGAACGAACGCTACAATAATAAAACGCGGCCGGTGTGGGCCAGCCACCGCCAGACATTCAACGCGCCGTGGCACCATGCACCGTCGAGGTCAATGCAGCGTCCGCAACCGTGTTCGCGCCCTTTCCGTTCGTGCTTCGACGCCGCAGTGCTCGCTGTGCATGTTTGCAGTGTCTCTTTGCATATATTGCAATATGCGCTTTCTCTGGGGCACACCAGGCGTCGCATCGTCGAGATCAATGTTGCGTCGTTTCCAAGGTGACATCGGTGGCTTGGCGCGCCTAAAGTACCTAGATGTTCTGCTCTTTTTTTAAAGCAAAAGAAATATCTAGGGACTTTAGGTGCGCCCTGCGCTGCTTAGCCCACTGCCCTTATATTCTAGTACACTGTAGCAAGGGAAAGTGCGGAGGATGTGCGCTGACCGCGGGATTCCACCTTGAGGAAAGTCTAGGTGGTGTTGAGCGAAGCGGGGAAGGAGAAAGGAGGCGAAGCGTCGCGCAGGTGCAGGGTATATGCGGGGTCGCGCTAGGTTCACCTCCTCTGGTAGTTGCAATGCTACAGGTTCTGCATGTGCTAGTGGACGTGCCGTGTTCGTCGCGTGATCGAGAGGCCGAGCGAGAAGGACGGAGCAGCGACGCAAGCGGCGGCAGGCCAAGGACGAGTCGTCGCCAAGCGCCGGCCACGAGCTGAACAAGCCCGGCAAAAGGCGTGGGCTTGGCGTGCTCACAAGACTCCCGATGAAGGTGCTAGGTGGCTTGCCACAATGTAAACATTCTGAGAGCAATGCACAAAAAACTTGGAGGACACCTAAGCTTCTACTTTAAGCGATATCATTCAAAGATCCCTGACTGCTTCTCACGCTTCCCGGCGACTGCAGCTGATGTAACCGTAATATTCTTCTCCTTAACGTCCCATATCACGGCAACATGTGCACGGCACGGAGAGGAGGCGAAGCACACGCCGCTCCGCGAGGTGGTTGCTAGGCTACGCGCGGTGACGTCATCGCCAGGAGCAGTTTTTGTTCGCACTACGCGGCGCAACCAAGAGCTTAAAACAGCCCCGCTTTTGAAAGATGTGTGGGACGCCCTTTCGGATAACAAACGCGCACCGCATCACCAACGAGGCAACGCGCAGAGCTGCTGCCGACGCCGTCCGCGTTTCCCCGCGCTCGCGCCGGTGCCCTGGCGGTGTCCGTGACTGCAGCGGATGCCTCTGGCGGCGGCTTGGCTGGTTTCGACCAGAGAAACGCATAGCGCGAGAGCATAGCGCGCGGCGCGCTGCGCGCCAAGCGGCCAAGGTGGTGTTGGCTATGCCCGCGAGGAACCTGGTCATTGACGTCATAGCTTCGCCGAGCACGTGTTCAGCAGAGTCATGAGACTGCGCTAATGAAAACGTGCGCGCGGCGGCGTCCGGGCATTTCACCGCTCTATCGAGATATGGCTCGACTAGAGGCCCCTAGAATATGGTTGAGTGGGACGAGCGGCTGGGGCGGCGTATGCTTTGCAGTGAGGCGCCGACGACTAAAAATACTGTGACGGCGATGCGATCGAAGTGGATTGGGCCGCATCAAGGTCGCGCCGCTGGAAACTGCTGGCGATACGGCAGGGTCATTCGTACTACTTCGCGCGCTTTTATTTGCGTTCAGACCGCTCAAATGGTGTTCATAATTGCATATCACATGCATATGCATGCCTTAAGAGTTAATTCCTATCTTTATCTTCTTTATTATATTTTATTTTTTTGATGCCGCTCGGTGATTGCGCGTGCATTGCGGCCGCAGTGTCAGCTTTCATTTCGCATTGTACAGTTCCCTTTGGAGAATATTTTTCTCGTTTTTCAAGCAGCATGTATCTCGTGTGTATTGTTGCGCATAAAGTTTTTCATCAGTAGGTCCTGCGAAACGCAGAAGGAGAAACATATGTAACCTTCCTGCTTGCCGCTTCAAACAAATAAAAGATAGCTGCCCCATCCGGCGCCTTGCCCTCAGATTTACGGGAAGTATTGTTATAGAAAAAAAAATTGTCGCAGTTTCACCCGAAAGGCGAAGCATCAATTGCGATAGTAAATTAGTAGAGTGCTATACGGAGTACGGATAGTAGTTTTATCAGCTGTACCATAGCCTCCTATATTTTTTACAAACTTGGACATGCAGCAGCAGCAGCAGCAACGCGCAGAATTGTTGTCGACGCCGTCGGCGTTTTGCCCGCGTTCGCAACGAACGCGCGCGGCGTTGGTGACTGTTGCCGGTGCCTCTGGGGGCGGCTCGGAGGTTTTCGACGAGATCAGAATGAGACACTCGTCGAGCAGCGTCGTAAATCTTACCCACCTTCTCGCCTCGCAACGTTTTTATATAAATACGCATTTGGTGCCGCAGTTAAACGTCGCCTCCCCTCCCTCCCTCCCTACCGTCCTCCCACGACCTTTTGCGCGACCGAAGAAGTCGCGTTTGCTCTCTATATATGGTGATTGTAAAGGAGGAAAGAAACGCTTAATTCTGCATCCCTTCTTTCGCTCCCACTTACCCCTCCCCGTTGGCGCTGAGCCGTGCTCCCTCAAGGGCTGCAGAAGATAGCGCCAACCTTTCCCTTTCCCTCAAGAACCACTTATCATATCATCAGGGAGCACGGCGCAGAACGCGCGTTTGCTCTCCGACGTGCGTTCGCTCCCCATGAAAGCTCGCGTCCCTCGCGCCCTTTCACTCGCACATACAGCGTCCGGAGTGCCGCGACGATTTCATCGCCGTTCACGTCATACGGAACCGGAAGGCGACGACGACGCCGATGGCAGAAATCCGCTTTGGAGTGTCCATATAGTTGCTATCGCAATAAAAGCTGCAGTGCAACATTCCACTCAAGTTTCCGCCTTCCTTGCGTAACGGAATGCGGAATAATTGGTACGGGGTCATTTATGCGGTCGGACCTCGAGCACCAAAAACGGTTTTAGCTAGTCATTCTATATGTTAATCTTTGGCCGTAAGCCGTGCGTGAATTTTTTTATTCCTATCGATACTTCGAAAAAGAAAGAAAGAAATCCGGCGCGGCGGCCTAATTAGTGGCACGGCCGCTACATAAAAAAAAAAAAAAATTGCGGCCTGCTGCGTTGCGGCCGCCGTTTTTGGTGAGGACGCCACTGATGATAAGTGGTTCTTGAGGGAAAGGGAAAGGTTGGCGCTATCTTCTGCAGCCCTTGAGGGAGCACGGCTCAGCGCCAACGGGGAGGGGTAAGTGGGAGCGGCTCCGAGACGCCGGTTCGTGCTACAATGTGCGTGCACATTCTCGTGTGTGTGTGTGAGAGAGAGAGAGATAAAGAGAGAGAGAGAGAGCAGATTGCCTGATGTTTCCTGTGCTTGAGTACGGTTCTTTGGTGTGCGCGTGTGTGGCAGACGGTTTTTTCTAGCGGTATGATGCCGCGAAGCTGTTGTGTCGCTGTGCGACTCGAATGCGAGAAAAGACGCTACTGGGCCTCTTCGATTATCCGTTTCTGACAGTCCCGGACGCGTATTTCTATTTGCGCCCCCGTACAGCACTCGACCGCTGGCGCCGCGCTGCGCCGCTCGCGCGTACCACGTTTCTAGCCGCCGCCGTTGGAACGGAGGAGGCGTTGACGGAGAACACGCTGGGTTGGGGGTGACTAGCCTGCTGTTAGGGGATCGGTGGTATTCCTAAATAAACGCATCACTGTTTTGATGATCCAAATATAATCTCACTATCAGGGAGGGAGCAGTCTACCTGACTGGAGCAGTATTTTTTTATTTGGGGTGTTGCTACGCTGCGCTCCGCAACACCCCAACGACCGCCGCTTCGCGTCGGCGCCCGGCACCACGGCTTCCGCCGTGGCGCCGGGGTTCAAACGACCGCGCTGGCAAACACAGAGGAAAACAAAAGGAAAAGCGTGATATTAAGATTTAAAAAAAGAACTAAAACCGAGCTAAGGCAGGATTCGAACCCGCCTATACATACTCCCGAAGCGAGCGCCGTAACCACTCGGCCATACAGCCACACTTGCAAAGACGGCAAGCAAGCGAACCATATGATTGCGTTCGAGCGCCCTCGGCGAAAGCAACCACCTAAAAACGCGGTACGCGCGAGCGGCGCAGCGTGGCGCCAACGGTCGAGCGCTGTACGGGGGCGCAAATAGTAATACGCGTCCCGGACTGTCAGAAAGGCTGCATACGCAACGCTCATTGGCTGAAAGCACCGTCTCGGGCAGTCCGGGACTGTCAGGAACGAATAATCGAAGAGGCCCACTGTGAAGTAGCACGAATTCCCCTGCAATCTACAGCGTCGGAAAGCGTGGCTGAAGAATATTTCTCGCCAAGGGCCGTCAGGGAAATGAAGCAAGTGGGAGTCAAGCGACATGTCGCTGGTGTGTTCATTACATTTTATAGACACGAAGAATAGGCTTTTGCTTCCGACTGCGGTCCCGACTGCGGTCCCGACTGTGTTTCCTGGTTATCCGCAGTACATGCAAAAAAAAAAAAAAAAAAGAACGCGCAGCCCAGGAAACGCCGGCGAATGAATCCAGCTGATGACGCAATAGGGCACGTGATTTTGAAAGCTCAATGGAAAGCTCAAAGCTCAATAGTTAATTGTTGGGCTAGTTGGTTCTGCATAACTGAACAAGTAACTCAGCGCAATATAAAAGACAGAAACAAGAAAGGGAGAAACAAGGACAAGCGCTTGTCCTTGTTTCTCCCTTTCTTGTTTCTGTCTTTTATATTGCGCTGAGTTACTTGTTCAGTCAAAGCTCAATGTTCGTCGAATCATTTAACACGTCTGTCGCCTGCCCATAGAGTTATAAATTTTCCACGCGCTCACGTACGTTCATGTCTGGTTTCAAATTCGTCACTTAAAAACGTACATCCAGGCACGTAACCAAAGCTTTTTTTTTTTGGGGGGGGGGGGGGGAGGGAAGGAGATGGGTTAACAAGGTGAGTTTCATGACAAGCACGTAGGTGAGTGGAGTTGTTGGGAGAGACATGCCCATTAGAAACACGGGCAAGATCTAAGATGAGCAGCGCGTAAAAAAAGAAAGAATGGAGACAGAAGGAAGAAACGTACACAGGACAAACGCTTGTCATTTATGCGTATCTTAATTTGTCACCGTTTCTTAACGCGCTACTCATCCAGCATGCCATTTACGCAGATGACATTACAATCTGGGCAACCAAAGGATCAGACGGAACCATTCAGGATGCTCTCCATGCAGGGAGCTGCATCTGTTGTACACAAGGAAGATAAAAAAATGCATTTTTTAAAATCCTTCTCGGTTGTACAAGACTATGCTGCCACCGGGAGCCTTACGTGCTCAGTCGAAAAGTCAGATTTGTTAGCGGTACACAAGTGGCGCCGCAGAACCGACGATTCTTCTGATATTTCACTGTTCCTTGATGGCCGTCGTATCCCTCAGGTACCTCGACTCCGCATTTTAGGCCTCCACATTCAGGCTGATGGCAAGGCCTCACACACTACGCACCTTCTGACTCAGCAGATAACACAAATTACACACATGATCCACCGCATCACCAATCGCAGGAGATGCCTTCGCGAGAAGGATGTCCTCCGCATAGCACAAGCTGTCATAGTTAGTCGGCTCACCTATCACCTTCCCTATCATAATCTCGCGCTTACTCAAACCGAAAAGATGGACGTCCTTCTACGGACGGCGGTGAAGGCGGCTCTCGGCTTACCTCCACACGCTTCTACACGACGCCTTCTTCAGCTTGGTGTCCACAACACCATAACCGAACTGCTCGAGGCCCAGCACAACAGTCAGCTCCAGCGTCTTAGGCAAACCCGTCAGGGTTACGCCATCCTCTCTCGTCTTGGCTACCCCATTCCTGAAAAACCCACACAGGTACCGCCACATAAACTCACTCCTAATATTCGCGCTCTCATTAATGTGGCTCCGATTCCACGCAACATGAATCGCCACGGCCATGCCGGCCGTCGACGTGCCCGAGTTCAGGCCATGACACGCGTCTTTGGCGATGGCACTACAGACTTACAAGTTCTTTAGACTGATGCAGCACGCTACCCAGAGAAGCCCGCCATGTGTCTAGCGGTGATCGACAACACAGACGCGCTCGTCGCGTCTGCCACACTTCGCACTACGGACGGTGGTGCGGCAGAGGAGGGAGCTATTGCTCTGGCCATTGTCCACGCCTCGACATTACCCCCACAGGACGCCTCTGTCACCATAGTGACAGACTCACAGGCTGCTTGCCGTGTCTTCGCGCAGGGACTTGTGGCTGCGCATACTCACAATATCCTGTCTTCTGTCTCGCCGTCCACGTTACGTATGGTGCGCATCGTCTGGGCTCCTGGACACGCCTCTCTCCATAGAAATGAACGCGTTCATGCGGTTGCCCGAGGTCTGACCGGCCGGGCTCCATCGGAAGAGCTGTCCAATTCAGACGGCGCACTGACAGAACCACTAAGCTACAACGCAATGCTGGAGTACTACCGACAGAGCCGTTATACGTATCATCCTCCTCATCCTTCACTTAACAGAGCAGATGCCGTCGCTTGGCGGCAACTGCAGACTAATTCATTCCCTTGCCTCTATATGCTTCATCTCTTTCATCCCACTATATTATACCCTTCCTACTGCCCTTACTGTGGATCCAAACCAATAGTCTATCATACCACGTGGGAATGCTCTAGTCAACGGGGCGTTCCTCCTATCCCCAACCCCACCCCATCCTCTTGGGAGTCTGCACTGCTCAGCTTAGGCCGACAGGAACAGCAACAGCTGGTCCAGCGGGCTCGCAGGTTGTGCAAGGCAATGGAGCCCTGGACTGAGGGCCCCACCCAACGAGGAAGAATTACCTTGCCTTTGTGAATAAAAGTTTATTCTCTCTCTTGATATTGATTTCAAGTCAGACATCTTTACTAACCTGCCCAACTTGCCGAACTTGTCAGATTGCGGAAAACAGAGAGATAGAGGAAAAGTTAAATTTCAGGAGAAAATGCGTCACGGCTGTTTGGCCACCCTCCTCAGTGCCTGCATCACTCACTGCTTCGTCTTGAAGAAACACGTAAATCTACTCCCGATTATTCGTAATAGAGCGCTTCTTTTCATTTCAGGTGAGTCGAGCGGGCAACCTTCATGGAGAACATTGAGGCCCACTCCATACCAAAGATTGGCACTCCTAGGGCAGACTTTTCACATATGTGGGGTAATCGGCACTTCTAATAACGACTTCAGTATTCAACATGTAATGTGCAATTATAAGAAGCGTTGTTTACAGCCTCATTAGAGTCACTGTCGCGCGTACCAACGCGGCTATGGAAGCGCTTCTACGTGAACGGCTGTACCAGAGCAGTGGCGCCAGAGCGGGCGCGAGGAGAACTAGGCCCGAGACGCCGTTTCGGCGCCAGGCAACGGGCCGCACCTTTTTTTTTTTTTTTTAATGTAGCGGCCGTGTTAGTTGCTATATAGTGGATACGGCGTTGCGCTGTTAAACTGGAGGTCGCGGAATTCGGAGTGAACGAAATGGAAATCACTCGTGTGTTTCTATTTAGGTGCACGTTAAAGAACCCCAGGTGGTGAAAACTAAACTGGGTGCCTCATAATCATATCGTGGTTTTGCCACGTAAAATTAAAGAATTTGTTTAAATTAAAAAAAAGAAGAAAGCAGGTGGCTGCGTTCTTCGGCTTTTTTTCTAGGGGTGTAAACAAAATAAATTATTCTCGAGTCTGATTTCTGAGAAAACCATGTTACGCTTATCCTATATTTCATACATAAACGTAATGCCGTTCCCAAATGTATGTCCGCTCAACAGCTTGTGTATTATAAACGGCAGCTTTCAGTTATCCGGTGCATTGTTACAACGGCAATAATGAAGCAATTAAAGGAATGGAATATCTCAGATACACGTAGAGGTATGTGTACATCTGCTGCGTCCGTTGAAGTATAAGTGTCGTACCACCGGAGAGCACCCAGTTTTAATGGGTTGCAAACATGGTGAGACTGTCAAAAAAAGTTTTCGTTGCCTGAATCAAGTTAGCAGCTCTACAGGATATGCCCCAAAACGGGGCGTTATATTGAATGACCGCTAGGAACTTGTTAGGCAGGACTCATTAACAACGTTGGTTAATTCTCTCGGGAATTGCGCCTCTGCGCAACAGCCACCGACTCCCCGGCAGCACAATCAATCGGAATAACAGTCCTCACTTGCATCAGTCACTGACTTTTGAGACTTCAATAGTGCTGTTATGCGTTACATTCAAACGGAAACGACTATTCGGTGTCGTTAAGTATATCAGTAACACTTGCATATATATATATATATATATATATATATATATATATATATATATATATATTGTTACGGAGCGATCCACACATGGATCAACGCGATGCTTGGCGGCGCGACAAAGACGACGATGAAGATGCTAGCTCTTGGGCCGGATCGGACATCTCTTGCCCTAGCCTCCTCTGTATATATTTTGTAAATATATCCTTCGCCTCCATCTCGCTTCCGTCACACTTTGGTGGTGGTGCGGGGTACGTCTCGCCTCGCGACGGAACTTCGCAGCGGCCGTCGTTTCGGACATCTGTCTGCAATGGCGGAAGACACAGCGTCTACATCAGCACCCGCCACTTCAACGGTCGTGCTTGTGCAACCCCGGGATCCTGGCACGTTCTCCGGTTCCGGTGACGCGGACGTTGAAGACTGGCTGGCGGAGTACGAATGCGTGAGTAAGAACAACCGATGGGACCCTACCATGATGTTGGCAAATATAATCTTCTACCTGAAAGGCACTGCGAAGGTATGGTTCGATAATCACGAAGCTGAGATTGGGAGCTGGGACACCTGCAAAGAAAAACTCTGAGAATTGTTTGGGAAGCCCATTGGCCGGAAGATCGCCGCGACAAAGACGCTCGCGTCACGTGCGCAGACGGCCACTGAGTCTTACGTCGCGTACATAGAAGACGTATTAGCGCTATGCCGAAAGGCCGACGCCGAGATGCCGGAGGACGACAAGGTTGGGCATATCTTGAAAGGGATCGCCGACGACGCCTTCAACCTTTTAATGTGTAGAAACTGTTCTACAGTCGACGCTATTATAAAGGAGTGCCGGCGCTTTGAGCAGGCTAAAAGCCGGCGCATTGGCCACTCATTTGCCCGGCTTCCCAACACGGCGTCAACGTCCTCTTGCGAAGACCGCACAGCTGCACAACCGTCAGTTCCACCAGATCAGCTGACGCGTATTGTACGCCGCGAACTTGAGGCCATGACCCCTGCTCCAGTTCACGCCGGTGACTCGAGCTCGATTACGGCTCCATTCGTTCAAGCCATTGTCCGGCAGGAGCTCGCCGACATGGGCATTCACTCGGTGTGCACCGTTGCCAGCCCAACACAAACTTCGTGGCATCCGCCCTCTTCCTATCAAGAGCAGCGATACGCTACTCGATATCGCGACCCTGCTGCGTGGCGAACCCCTGACAATCGACCGATATGTTTTACTTGTCACCGTATCGGCCACGTAGCCCGTTATTGCGCCACCCGCTGGTCCTCAGCGCCTCTCACGCTGTCTACCCCTTACCGCCGTCCCGAGGGCACCCGCTTTCCGCCTTCAACCCAGTCCTATTTACCCAACGCCGATGTTTCCCCCAGGATAAGTAGCCGCTCCCCGTCGCCGCGTGGTCACCAGTCACGCTCGCCTCCAAGCCGTCGCCCGTCGTCTCGCTCACCACAGACTCGCCGCCCGTCGTCCCCCTTCAACCCTGCTCGTGCCTATCAGGAAAACTAAACAATGCAGCGCCAGGAGGCGACGCTGCATTGACGACTGCCACCACAAATCCTCTTCTGACGCTGCCGACAAGACGAAGCTCGTTAGATGTTGATGTTGATGGCGTAACTGTTTCTGCACTCATCGATACTGGAGCCCACATCTCTGTAATGAGTGCAGATTTTCGTCGACGGCTTCATAAAGTGCTCATGCCTGCCGCCTCCCGCATCCTCCGCGTCGCTGATGGAGGGACTCCTGCCGTTCTTGGGATGTGCACCGCCCGCGTCTGCATTGCTGGCCATCCCACTTCTGTCGAATTGGCCGTCATCGAGAAGTGCCCCCATGACCTTATCCTCGGCTTAGATTTTTTGTCCACCCATTCTGCCCTCATTGATTGTGCGACCGGTGCTCTTCAGCTTGAGCTGCCCCATCCTCCCGACAGTCCAGCCGACATAACGCCACGCTTATGCTCTCGCCACCACGTTCGTTTGCCGCCTCAAGCTGCTACATACGTTACTTTGACGTCTTCACGCGATATTCCCGATGGCGACTATGTCTTGTCTCCGATTATCGACGTCCTGTTAGCCCGCGATGTCGCCCTGGCTCACACCATTGTTTCCGTTGCTGACAATACGGTGGTCGTGCCGCTTCTCAACGTCAGCCTAGCTGTTGACTCAGGTTATCCCGCAAGGCATGTCGCTGGCCACCATTTCCGCGCTTGACCCCTACGAGATTGCCACTTTGGATGCCGATGTTTCACCGCCTTCTTGCTCGGCTAACTTCGCGCCTTCGTCTCTCGACGACATTAACAAGATGATTGCTCCCGATCTGACCCAGGCGCAAGCCAAAGATCTCTACCGGGTCCTGCATGGCGTCCTATCGTGACATCTTTGATTTTGACGGCCATCCTCTAGGCCAAACATCAGTCGTGGCTCATCGCATCAACACTGGTGACGCCACTCCTATACGCCGACATCCATATCGCGTATCGCATCACGAACGTCAAGTCATCCAGAACGAGGTCGACAAAATGATTACAAAAGACGTCATAGAACCTTCATCTATCCCGTGGGCCTCCCCTGTCGTTCTCGTGAAAAAGAAGGATGGCAGCTGGCGTTTCTGCGTTGATTATCGAAATTTGAACAAAGTCACTCATAAAGACGTCTACCCTTTGCCTCGTATCGATGACGCCCTTCACTGCCTTCATGGAGCCCAATATTTTTCTTCCATCGACCTTCGGTCTGGCTATTGGCAGATTTCAGTCGACCCTATGGACCGCGAAAAAACTGCCTTTATTACGCCCGATGGCCTATACCAATTCAAGGTCATGCCGTTCGGACTGTGTAATGCCCCAGCAACTTTCGAACGTATGATGGACTCTCTGCTGCGGGGATATAAGTGGTCCATCTGTCTATGCTATTTAGACGAAGTGATTGCCTACTCGCCTACGTTTGAGAGCCACCTCACCCGTTTATCGGCTGTTCTTGCCGTCTTCCGAAGAGCCACCCTTCAGCTGAAGTCCGCCAAGTGCCGTTTCGGGCGGCGCGAGATAACAATGCTCGGTCACCTTGTCAGTGCTGCCGGTGTTCAACCAGACCCCGACAAGGTGCGAGCAGTGCAACAATTTCCCGTGCCGCGTTCAGCCAAAGACTTCCGCAGTTTTGTAGGATTATGTTCCTACCTTCGTCGCTTTGTCCGGAACTTCGCGGACATCGCCCGCGCTCTTACGGAACTCTTGAAGAAGGACGTTCCTTTCGTGTGGGGACCCGAACAAGCAGCTTCGTTTTCTGCCCTCGCCCGCCTACTCACTACACCACCAATACTGGCCCATTTCGACCCCTCATCGCCTACGGAACTTCGCACTGATGCCACTGGTCATGGAATTGGGGCTTTTCTTGGCCAAACACAGCACGGCAAGGAACGTGTCATCGCCTACGCCAGTCGCCTTCTGTCCTCGTCCGAACGAAACTTTTCCATCACAGAATGCGAGTACCTGGCTTTAGTGTGGGCTGTCACCAAATTCAGACCTTACTTGTTTGGCCGAACTTTTTCTGTAATTACAGACCATCATGCTCTATGCTGGCTTTCGTCGCTCAAGGATCCGTCTGGACGTCTCGGCCGCTGGGCATTACGGCTTCAAGAATACTCGTTTGCTGTGCACTACAAGTCTGGACAATTGCACCAGGACGCTGATTGCTTATCACGTCACCCTGTTGATGCTCCCGACCTCACTGACCCTGACCCCGACGCCTGCGTACTGTCCATCCTTGCTTTGGATGATATCCCCACCGAACAGCGACGAGACGCGTCCTTACGGCTCATCGTCGACCGTCTTACCTCTCCATCACCAGACCATTCTGTTCGCCTGTTTGAGCTACACGACAACGTTCTGTATCGTCGTAATCTCAGCTCAGATGGCCCAGAGCTTCTGCTTGTCCTACCTCGCCATCTTCGCTCCACTGTTATTCACCAGCTTCACGACGTACCAACTAGGTCACCTAGGTGTCTCGCGTACTTACGCCCGCATCCGACGCCGGTTTTTCTGGCCTGGCATGTACCGTTTTGTGCTCCGCTACGTCGCTGCTTGTGAACGCTGCCAACGCCGCAAGTGCCCTTCAGCGCTGCCTGCAGGTCAGCTACAACCTATTGATATCCCTGCAGAGCCATTCTTCCGCGTCGGCCTTGACCTTCTAGGCCCTTTCCCTACGTCCATCTCGGGAAACAAATGGGTTGCAGTCGCGACAGACTACGCCACGCGCTTCGCAATCACCAGGGCTTTACCGACAAGCTGTTCTACAGACGTCGCTGACTTTCTCCTACACGACGTAATTCTACATCATGGCGCCCCTCGGCAGCTCCTCACTGATCGCGGGAGGTACTTCCTATCAAGAGTGGTAGATGACATCCTTCGTGCTTGCTCCACTGAACATAAGCTCACCACCGCTTATCATCCGCAGAAGAATGGATTGACCGAGCGCCTGAAACGAACGCTAACCGAGATGCTGGCCATGTATGTTTCCCCAGATCATCGTGACTGGGACAGCACGTTACCCTTTGTTACCTTTGCGTACAATTCCTCGAGGCATGACACCGCCGGATATTCACCGTTTTATCTGCTGTTTGGCCGACATCCTGCATTACCCTTCGAGACTCTCCTTCCTTCGGCTCCTCATTCGCCTACTGAATACGCCAGTGACGTCGCAGCTCGAGCCTGTGCAGCTCGTCAACTTGCCCACGATCGACTTTCTGCTTCGCAAGCAGCCCAGAAGTCCTGTTACGATAGCCGACACAGAAGCGTGCACTTCACGCCTGGCTCTCTGGTCCTCCTATGGTCGCCATGCCGCCGCATCGGCCTATCAGAGAAGCTCCTCTCACGTTACACCGGGCCCTACAAGGTCCTTCGTCAACTCGGTGACGTAAATTACGAAATTGCAACTCCTGGATCCTGCTTCTTCGACCTCATCGCTGCGAACTGAAGTTGTTCATGTTTCCCAGCTGAAGCCATACTGCTCTTCTAGCTCCTCGCCTTCATAACAAGCGCCAGGACGGCGCTTCAGCCGCCGGAGAGTGATGTTACGGAGCGATCCACACATGGATCAACGCGATGCTTGGTGGCGCGACAAAGACGACGATGAAGATGCTAGCTCTTGGGCCGGATCGGACATATCTCTTGCCCTAGCCTCCTCTGTATATATTTTGTAAATATATCCTTCGCCTCCATCTCGCTTCCGTCACAATATATATATATATATATATATATATATATATATATATATATATATATAAGGTGTTTTCGCCTGCTATGAATATTATTTCTGTGAATGAGAGTTTTATGTGCAGTATTCACTAATAAGTGTGTTTGTTACTGCAACCACGTGCGCTTATCCCGGTAGGGAGTTCTCGATCACTTTTTCAATTAGTGCATTTAGAATATTTCCTATTTTTCTCTTACGTATATATCGTGAATATTTGTATCTACGTACCCTTTGATTAATTTCCTAGACATGCGTTGGTCATTCTTCGCGACACGCAGGTAATAAACCTGGTTTAGTTCACTCCAATATTGCTGCATACTATAATTGTCCCTGATCAATATACCACCAACAAGAAGGGCGCGTAAAATGTCACAATATCAATAAATTTTCTTACGTAGCTTCATGTTGCATATATATGAGGCTTATTACCAGTTAATTTTACAAGACAGTGTTAAAAACAGCAGTTCACCTGGCTAAAGCTACATTTGGTACCAGCCGAGAAGAATCATGGGCGCACCAAAGTAACTAAAACATTAAAAATTTGGCCATTATGGACGCCTTTCTTGCTGTTTTAGTTTTTATTGCAGTTGGCACGAGTTAAGTCGTAGGCTTGGTTTGAGCGGTTGACAGTTGACAGTTGACAAGAACTTTATTGAAAGGTCCCGAGGAAAAAAGATTGGGGGAGCCGAAGGCACCCCAATCAAGTTGGTGGCTCCGCCCATGACGGAACCGGGACGTGGGAATTAAATTTCATGCGTAAGTGTCAAAGGACCCATTGAGCGAAATGCAGCTCCGCTAACGTGAAACTTGGGGAGGTGCGAAGCATGCAGTGAGGCACCGCTAATGGGCTCATACTGCCTTAAGGAATGGCTCATAACCCCGTAAACGGGGCCTCCCCATTACGACGACAGAAGTGGAATTCTACGCTGGAATCACGAGCGGCAACGCAGACAGCCGTATAAGATGACGACGACGACGACGACGAACGCGGGAGCAGTGGCACGAGCGCATGCCGAGCGCGAGCACGAGCCGCTTGCTTACCGTGCCTACGACAGGAGACCCCGACAGTCCGAGCGCATAAGGTGCTTCGCACCTAAAAAAAAAATGTACTGCACAGACGTTCTGCGAGAAAAACTGGGCGTCCGCCAGCGTCCGCGTATCGAACGCGCGCTCGCTATAGCAGACGACGCGCTTGACAACGACAGCAAAATTAAAGGCGTCGTGTTGTATAATCCATGCCTCAAATATATGTTTGGCAAAATGGTGTAAAAAAATTTTTCAGTTGAAATAAATCTCTATTTTAAGAGAGTACAATGCGCAATCGGCCTCGAAGCCCGCAGCGAAAGTACGTTGAATATGCCGCGGTGCGCGTCTCCGCCTCAATCCAGTTCGCTCGCAGCGCCCTCGCACTCTTTTTTCACATTCGGCGCCTCAACGGGAGAGCGCCGTTCGGCCCACTCGACCATTGTCTAGTGCACTCTAGGCTCGACCTAAGCGCACCTTGACGCCTGAAGAAGAGGCTGCTCGACGAGAGAAGCTCCTTCAAGTCACGGGCGGAAATGAATCGCGTCTTCGTACCGACCCAGCGTATACCTCGCCAACAAAGCCGCCGATAAGCGACGTCGCCGATCCGGAATACCGAGAACGCGAGAATCAAGCCAAGCTTCAACGCCCAGTCTTGCAATGATAGCTATAGCCTTGCCTTACGCCCTGATAGCCCAACCTTGCCTAGAAAAAGCCAAGATAAGCCACGTTAAGCCTACATCAACTAGTTGCTAATTAAGGGACGTCGGCCAGCTCCGCTGTTTCTTCAGACTTGGCACCGCTAGTGTCAAGCTGGCCGAATTTTCTTTTCTCACTATATTATAGTGAGAAATTCAGTGGTTTCCATGACCAGACCTCACGGCGAGCTACAATCTCTGCTGGTATGGGTTCCAAGAGCTCGCCGTTTTTGCACCTCCTCAACCATGCAATGCATATGTATGGTATCTGCGGGGTCTCTGCCAACGAGGGGACGAGCGCCGGCAGCTGCAGGTGGTGAAAGCCACGTCGCCGTCGGTAATGACCTCGCCGACGCGTTAGATGCCTCGCATGCCATGTGTCCCAGGAGTCTTTGACCCGGAACTCTGAACCCTAGCTGCCTTGACTACGCCGAGTCACAATCGACGTGGATGTAGAGCCTAGATGTTAGTGGCACATACCCACTCATGGTGGGATTGACCAAGAACCTGGTAGTTCAATATAACGGTACGAAAAATAATTATAATTTAACAAAATGCGTGAATTGACCTAGATAAACGTACTCCCTCACAGACTGGCAGGCCATGTAATGCGTAGCATGGATAACCGGTGGACCATTAGAGTTACAGAATGGATACCAAGAGAAGGGAAGCTCAGTCGAGGACGGCAGAAAACTAGGTGGGGTGATGAAGTTAGGAAATTTGCAGGCGCAAGTTGGAATCAGCTAGCGCAAGACAGGGGTAAACGGAGATCGAATGGAGAGGCCTTCGTCCTGCAATGGACCTAAATATTGGCTGATGATGACTAACTTATCGACGTGTCACCACCGCCTGCCCTTCGGCTCTCTGCCCTTCTCCTCTTCTTTCGTCATCTAACGCCAGCGTGCTTTCTTGTCATTGGTCGATAAGTGCTGTTTCGATTGTGTTTTGTTATTGCGCCCTCGCGCGCGTTCAGGCCGAGGAAAACCGCTCGTCTTCGTCGTCATCTTCTAACACATCGGGTGTCGGCCGCACTTCACCACAAGCGCATTTTACACATTACAATACACTCCCTCAGCCTTCAACTCCCCCCTAAATTAAAAAAAAAAAAAACGAGGGTGGGGGACAGCACCTGACATGGACAACTAAGACTTGCTAAAATCAGCAGTATTTCCTTTTTTTTTAATGAATGACGGAGCATTTATGTGGGATGCTAGACAGATGCTCGGACGCGATGAGTGTGGGTGTGTGAGCAGTATAAAGAAAACTTACACAAGACGAGACAGACCTTGTTTCAACATTTCCACCCACAAAAAAAAGAAAAAGAAATAGGGCTGCATAAACGTTACTATATAACCATCACAAAGCAGCGTTGGGCGTACTTAACATACCCCCCCCCCCCTTTCCTCCTCCCCGTGTTTAGGGCATATAAAAACAGATTTACAAGATGCAAAAAAAAAAAAACGTAAATATATTACTTAATAGCAGTGCGCTCACCTGCTTGCAGAATTTTCTCCCAATCCGTCATTCGTTTGGCAAACGCACATACATTGCAGTCACCCGAATTCAATTGAATACAAACTTTTAGTTTTCCCAAGCACTGCGGCACTGCAATTTCGTCTAAGGCACGGATTTTAGAGCTCATTCTAAGATGAATCGTGAGAAGAAAGGTCGAGTTGTACGCTACGAGGTTGGACATTTTCGCGGCTGGACGGCGTCGGAATGTGGAAGCTCAACGTAAGAATAGGCGCAGACCTTCCAACGGCGTCACGCTCATTTGTGAAACAGCGCCGCTGAATATCTGCCTTTATTGCCATCGGTAAGGTTAAGATGTCCCATTGTGTGTATACCTTAACCGTATGCATACAAGCACAGAGTTCGCTCTCTGTCGTTATTCAAACGTAATTCGCGATTTCTTTGCGCAGTCAGATTTCCAGTTATTCGCGAACTCGTGCTTAACATACCTATATGCCACTTCGTGTGTCAGTCCATCCACTCTCTACACGATATTACGTCGCATTCACGCCGGATTGCGTAAACATCCGCGTAGATATATTCTTCATATCGACTTGCTCCATGGAAGAAAACCACGGCGAGGCACCGGTTGGAATTCCCATTCCATTTCAATAGTACAGAACAGGACTGGCACTGCGAACGAGAATTCTTGGTGGCTGTGGAGCTTAGCAGGCCAGCCAACTTGCAGAGCTGCGGATTCGGAAGAGAGAAGTTGTCCTCTACGCAAGAGTACAGCTCGGAGCTTCGAGGAAACCCTTCACGGGATTTCTCGGAAGGGAAGGCTAAAGAAAAAAAAAAGAAAAAAAAAAAACCCTCACCAGTGGTGGTCCACTGGTGCGATTTCTTTCACACACTGCAAGGCTTTGACTTATTTATTTTATTACGAAATTTCTAAAGTGCTTCCATGTAGCTTCGCACTTTACAAAAATGAAAGAAGGGGAGCTGGGAACAGTTTTTCTCTGAGCTTGAGAAAAATCCTTCTCTTTAAGGATGTTCGCAATAGTTATATTTACATAAAACTGCCGAAAGTCCCCCCCCCCCCAAGTTATATTACTTCACTTTCGTACCGCGCGTTACTTGTTTCGCGCAATGTCTTCTGCCGTCCTACTACTGGTCGTCGTCGTATTCGTCGTTGTGTCGGACGCGCACGTGGCTTCTCAGTTTTGTTATGTTCGGAAGCCCCTTGCCGCAGTGCGGGCAGTGAAGCGGGTACTGGCGGCGGTGGACGACCTGTTCGTGCTTCCTGGCAGCGCTGCGCCGAGTGAATCTCTCCCCGCACTCCGAGCAGGCGTGCGGCTTCTCCCCCGTGTGGGTCAGCAGGTGTGTTGTGAGATGATACCTCCGCGTGAACCATTTACCGCACTCGGGGCACGCGTGCCGTCGAGCGCGGTCGCCCGAGTGCTGCGCCCTCCGGTGATGCGCCATGCTTGACGCCTGTGTGAATCGCTGGCCGCAGTCTGGGCACTCGTACGGCTTCTCCTTCGTGTGCACAAGCAGGTGGCTGTTGAGGTGTTCTTGCCGGTTGAATCCTCTGTCGCAGACGTGGCACACAAACGGCCGCTCGCCTGTGTGTGTCCTCTCGTGGCTGGCGACATGGTTCCTGCGAAGGTGGGGATGAAAAACGAAAGTGAACAGAGCTGCATTTTGATGCTGGCAGTAGACTTATCCTGCCACATTTGCACCACATCCGATGGGGCGCTTTAAGGTGACATAATTTAAACAAATTTCAACCGGTGCTCAGGGTTAAAAATAATAAAAACGAGAAAATTATGAAATGATATTTTGGAGGTGCTATACAGACGACGAATTTCTACCGAGCCTTTTCTTTCGTATGCATTAAGCTGTCTCTATTCGCGAAGGTAGAAAATAGTAATACGCAGGAATGCTATTTCAAGTGCACTCGGAATACATCGTATACCGTTTAGGAAAATGCAAACTTTTACGTGCGCATAAATAAGCGTTTAAAATTATTCTAATGCCAAAAGTGCGCATTATTTGGAGTAAATTTACAGAGTCAACAATATATCTGCGGTACTGTGTGTCACCGTAAATCATGTACATGACGTCTACATTGCTCAAGCTGTGTGCTTGCTTCTGTAAATTTTCATAGCACTGATGTTATCTGGAGAGCTTACGAAAAAGAATCAGAACCACCTAAATTGCGAGGATCTTGCTGTTTCTTTTTTTTGTGTGTGTGATGAGCGCCGTTTAGCTATATAAATAAATGAAAATAGCAATAAGAAGTTTTTAAGAGTTAGCGTGCGTAGAGTGTATGGGCTACGCTTCGATTTGTCTATTCAGGTGCGAACTTGGAAATATCTCCTCTGTACGATCGCCTAGTCGGCTCCCACGAAACTTCCTGCATCTAAATGAACAGATAACGTTGTGTCTGATAACGTGCAACAGAAATTTCATGCCTGTTTTGTGTATGAAAGCTACAAAATGTTAAGGCATACCGTGCGAACTTGTAAACTGCCATGTTTAAAATTTGTTACTTTTGTTTAGGGCGAACAAAACATGTTTTCTGGGTTTTATTAGAAGTTAAAGTATCACGACGGCTAAACTAATAGGCAAAGGAACCAGTTTTCATACTAAAGATATGACACTGCAGTGCTAAATTGCACAGAAAAGATTGAAATTGTCGATTTATGGAACTCTCCGAAAGCTTGTGCACGCTCGAATATCGCAGGTAGTTTTCTGAAGCACTATAATGTTCATGTTCAAGCCATAATGTCACCATTGTTCCATATCTGTGCGCATAGTTTCCAACATCGCTCCCTTGTAGACAGCAACGACTGTTGAACGTTGCCCGCACTTCCGGACTATTTCCACCCGTAAGCGTCTTTCTATGCTTTTATATGCCAGAATACTTGAGGAAGTATGCCTACAACACAAGCATGTATGACATTTGTGCATTCGAAACATACGATAGTGAAAACAAAGGAATACTTATTTCTCATCAGCCAGCGAATAACACCCAACAAAAAACACAGCAACATACCCCCCCCCTCTTTTTTTAGTGTACGTAAAGATACGTAAAGATTATTATTATTATTATTATTATTATTATTATTATTATTATTATTATTATTATTATTATTATTATTATTATTATTATTATTATTATTATTATTGGCCAATATGGCCAATGGGTTGCCTGTTCAAGCCGTTCCGTGGTGTGCTACACGATGACATGATTCATGCTACTGAAATAACAACCCCCAAGGAATAAAGTGGCGTGTAATTTGGACATTTTTAACCAAAACGATCATGGACTTCGCACCAAAGCACGTGAATTTTTTTGCAATGTAATATCATCTTCTTTTCCTATTTTTGTTATTTCTGAAACTTGGCTATGTGGTGACATTTCGTCTTCAGACTTCTTTCCACCGCTCTACAACGTCTTCCGCAGAGACCGGAAGTTCAGTGGATCTGAACAAAAAGGTGGTGGCGTGCTGATTTCAGTTAACAATTCACTGAAATGTGTACGGCGCATCGATATAGAAAGTGTACGGGAGTCGATCTGGCTAGAAGTCAGCCTAGCCCGATGTGAAAAATTGTTGATTGGATCGTTCTATGTACAGCCGAATATTTCCCCTGTTTTGTATGATGAGGTCATCTCTTCCATTGAAAGTGTAATATCCTCCCATAGTAAGCACAAAGTAATTCTTCTTGGTGATTTTAATACACCAGGTATTGATTGGAACACACTTAGATATTCTCATTACAATCATTACACAGAGAAGAAATGCAGCCTGTTGTTGGACTTTCTGTCTTTCTGTTCCCTTCAACAGCATAACTTAATCGCCTATTCCTGTGGCAACGTCTTAGATCTTTGCATCTCGAATGCTCAGGTTTTAGATGTCTCTCGTTGCGAAATTTTCCTTGTGCGTACCGATAAGTTTCATCTGCCACTAAATATAACTGCCTCTGTGTCAGCACTGAGGCAGAGCTCCTCCAGTGGTGTAAATGAATCCCCACGCTTTGCTTTCAAGCGTGGTGATTATCTTGGTTTATATAATTCCTTGTCCACCACCGACTGGTCACTGGTTACGAAAAAATCAATGTTAATGACCAAGTAGATCAGTTTACAGAGCTTGCTTTAAGCAGTGTGCGCAAATACATTCCTCAGTACAGGCCTAGACGCTCTAGATATCCCCACTGGTTTTCGTCTGAACTCATAATTGCCCTAAAGCATAAAGATCACGCACACCGAAAATCCAGAATTCCGTTGCCTAATGAGTACAGAGAAGAATTCAGCTTTTTTCGGGCTCTCTGTAAACGTCTCTATAAGCGGGATCAAGATTCATATATGGCATTCTTGGAAAATAGCGCCTCCGACTGGCCGGCGGAATTTTGGAAGTATATCCGTAAGCGATCCAATGAACATGGAGAGGGTTTCGTTTACTTGACTCTAGAGGGGCAGAAGTCCAAGCAGTCGCGGACTGTTTTGCAGCCCATTTCTCTTCCTTATGTAAAGGTGCAGGTTTCAACGCTGGTGTCAGTCAGCAGCACACGACGGTTCCTACATCTAGTGCGGTGTTGTTTGATGAAAAGCTTGTCCACGAATGCCTTAAGCGCTTGAAGCCTTCCCTATCCTGCGGCCCTGATGGCATCCCCTCCGCAATTGCAAAAGCTTACGGCAGTATATTTGCTCCAGTATTGACATCTATATTTAATAACTCTTTGACTACTTCCACTTTCCCTCACATGTGGAAAACTGCTCGTGTTTTTCCTGTATTTAAGTCTGGATGTAAATCAGATGTCTCGAATTATCGCCCAATTTCTCTTCTCTGTGCTACGCCCAAGATTTTCGAGCTCGCTCTTCACAACATATTGTCTTTTACTGTGAAGAACTCGCTCATTCCGAATCAGCATGGATTTCTCACCGGCCACTCCACTATCACAAATCTCCCAAGTTTCATGACACAGATCTCCACGCCGGTACTTCAAAGGGGGCAAGTTGACACCATTTACTGTGATCTCAGCAAGGCTTTTGATGTAGTCAGCCACTCGCTGCTTCTGATCAAGCTTACGCACTTTCATGTTGACTCGTCAGTTGTGAATCTCTTGCGCATTTATCTTCTTGATAGATCGTGTTATATTAACGTCAATGGCCAAACGTCTTCTTCTTACTTGGCAACTAGCGGCATCCCTCAAGGGTCAGTATTAGGACCACTCCTTTTTAAAATTTTATTAATGACGTTTTTTCTGCTATTCGGAACTCTTCTTTCCTTCTATATGCCGATGACATCAAGATTTTAAAGAAAATTCACACTGTTGATGACTGTCGCGCCCTGCAGTCTGACCTCTTTTCCTTTTCTAAATGGTGCAAGGATAATAACCTTACCTTGAATGCTGCTAAGACCAAAGTCATGACTTTCACACGCAAAACAGCAAGTATTTCTTTTTCTTATTCTGTGGATTCTGTGCCGTTGTGTAAGGTCTGTGAGATCAATGATCTCGGTGTACTTTTTGATGCAACCTTACACTTTTCGGCTCACACTAAACGTGTTGCAATGCGGGTATGCGCTCTCTTAGTTCTGTATGCAGACTATCGAGGGGAATTCAAGTCTCCTACACCGTTCCGAAATTATACACAACCATCTGTCTTCCTCAACTCGAGTCTCGAATATGCGTCGGTCGTCTGGAATGGCTCTTCTAGATCCAGCAGTGACATTATAGATCGTGTCCAGAAATAGTTTCTAAGCATATATAATCAGCGCTTTGCAAACCTGGACATTGCACCCTGTACTAGCACTGTCGGATTGTTGTCATTGCCCTCACTTAGCGCTGACCTCCTGTTTCTCTTTAAACTCCTTCACGGTAACCTCACGTGTCCCGAACTTCTCAACTGTATCATGTTCCGTATCTCACGCAAGATCACCAGAGAACATAGACCTTTCCATGTTCCTGCCTGTCATCACGAACACTCAACTGTCCACAGAATACAGAATCTTTATAACGCTTACTTTCGTGAACTTGATATCTTTCATAACTCCTTGTCATCGTTCTTTTCCGAGTTTTGCCTTGTGTTATAATTTCATGTATTGTTCAAGTGCCCTTCTCCTCATTTTTTTTTTGTATTTACTTTGCGCTTTGTTGTCGGTAGTCTCTTCTTTTCACAATTTTTATTTTTATTCATTTATTTTTTAATGATTTTTCCCTGAGTGTTTTGTTTTTGGTTTGGTAATGTATGGGTGTGCGCCAGCACTCAGACCTTAGGGTTGTTCCTGGCACGTTAAATAAGCATGATTGATTGATTGATTATTATTATTATTATTATTATTATTATTATTATTATTATTATTATTATTATTATTATTATTATTATTATTATTATTATTATTATTATTATTATTATTATTATTATTATTAGTCTATCAAGTGCCTGCCACATCTTCGCTCACCTGTTGTTGCTGGAGTAGGGGCAGTGGGCGCATTGGTGCTTTCCTTGGGGCCTTTGCATGTGCTTGCGTCGCCGGTGGTTGTCCAGCAACTCCTTCACGGTGAACTGATCGCCGCATTCCTCACAGGAGAAGACCTCAGATGCAGCAGCGACGTCCACCTCGGCCGCTTAGACAGACAAACGAAGAAACAAACATTGTGAATCACGATAACCGAGGTACATTTTATTTATGTATATCTTTTTTTTATTCATTTCTTTTTTAGGAAAGTTCTCTTAAGAAGGTAAAAAATGCGAGGACACATAAGCACTTCTTATGAGTTGTCCATGCGAATGCATTCATGTCCAATTGAACGCCGCTGAGCGGTCCTTCGAGTTATGGACTCCTCGCAGGCAAGCGAGCGCGTTGAGACGCTTGGCCAAAGTCTCCTAGGCAGCACAAGGCCAGTGCACTTCGATCCGTGACGGCATGCTACCCCGCCCGAATGCCATGGAGTCTCATGGGGACAATCCCGAGTAAGCCGCAGCGATTTCGACGTCATCGCTTTCGTCACGCCGGTCTTGGCAATGGAAATTTCGGTCCAAGTAGCATGATGTCATAAAAGCAGAGTGCAAAGGCGTGCTATCCAGGATGCACTGGCTTAGCTCAGTGGGTTATAAGACACTCGGCTTCAGAGCGTGCACGCTTGGCGCGAGGTCGTATATAGGCTCGAAATTCACTACCGCCAACGTTTTTTCATTCGAATTATTCTATTGTTATGCGCTACTTTCTTTATAGCGATTACCGAGGCGTAGTTAGAACGCAGACGAGAGCTAATTGCGCCAACATCGGAACGCACGCGCGGACAACATAGTTTTCCGTTGCATTATCCCGGCCTAGGTCTTAGGAAATACTTCGTTGGATACTATGTTAGCTTCTCTGAAACTTTACCAATTAAGCTTGTGCCCTAAAATGCATATTTTAAATCTTGCCTTCTTAACTTAGCGAAGTAGCTAAATATAGCGCTTCAAAAAACCTCAGAAAACTCCTTGAAAAAAAAAATCGCAATGGAACACTAAGACCACAATGTCGTTGATTTCATTGCCTAAAAAGAACAAGTTTCCGTAAAGGCTCAGGTTCAAGTTAAATAAAACAGCCGGTATAGAAACGAACGACGACGCACCTTGGTCCTTGTGCCCCTGCCTTGCCGATGAGACCCAGCTGCCTTGGCGAAATCGTCACCGTACCACACGAACAGCTCCTCTGCGGCGTTCACCACTTTGCACGTTCTGTAGTATACGGCTCCCTGGCGCACGAACGCCGCCAGGTTCTGCTGACTTTGCTCTGGAGCACAGTTAACGTAGCGCATCCAGTTGGAACGGTCCAGGGGGCGACCGTCCACCAGGAACACTCGGCCGTTCTGACGGATCTGGAACGGGCCACAACGCACGAGTGGTCTAACTCTTGCTCTGATCAACTGTCAGCTGACGGCGCTGCACAAGACACAGCACAGAAGGGACGAGACACGTCACTGCATGTCCAGTCCTTCCTTCCGTCTTGTTGAGTTATACATAGAGTCAACAGTTTATCATTACACTCGTTGCACTAGTATCTATCGGGTGCATGCCTGTGATTTGCGCGATACGCTGACACGCGGGATCACACATAACACGCACCTGCCAAGTGTAGCCGTTTGCTGCGCTGCTGTCCACCTTGACGCCCTCGTACGGCCCAAAGCACAGCCTCTTCGGCAGCCGCTTCAAGGTGAACACGCCGTACTGAGCGCCTTTGATGGTTGAACGGCGCACAGACAACCCATCGGGCACGGTCTTATTTGCGCGCTGGGGGTCACCCAGAGGAACCTGGAATAGATTTACATAGCAAATATTTTCTAGGTCGTGCCTATACTATATACAAATAGTCTATCGTCTGGGCACAGCTGCTTTCTGGCAGCGTTTAGTCGCTTCTGCTTCGCAGTGCCGATTGAGCCGGCAGATCCCGGCCATAGCCTTGACAAACGTCGTTCAGGTAGCGTTTCCAACTACTTCTTTCACGACATATTTGGCGACGAGATATAGCGGTGCAGCTCCACAACTACGGACTGGCAGCGTGTAAAACATTAAACGTCGCACAATCGAGGCGCAATAGTTACCCACCAAGCACGCGGAATGATTAGTAATGACCTGCAGTGACGAGAACAAAAATGTAGTTCTTCTAGAAACCTGACCTTCACAGGTGACCGTACGAAACGTACATTAGCGAAACAAACGGTAGCTTTTGTGATACCCTTGTACTTCGTCAGTGAAACAGGAATACACCAAATGTTTGTGTGCATGACTTCGCCAGTGAACTCACCTCAAGCTGCTTCGACAAAAGTACAGTGCCAGCAGGTACAAAAATAATAAATAAAGGCTTACTAAGTGTCAGTGCTAAGATGACAAGTTGGACGGGCAGCCGGCCACAAAATATTACCGACCATGAAATCTGAGAAAAAGCTGAATATCTCCGCCGCATCACAACGCAGCCTGGTATTTGCATTCAGGCCTCCCTAGAATATGCTAACACTGCGTATACCGTTGTACTGGCTACTCGTACAGGCTGCTCGGTAATTGAAGGTTTTCTTAGATCCCGTGGTCCGTAAACGTTTGTGGCCGGGTGTACAAGGCGGTTCCTATGATTCGATGACTGAAATGGTCGATTACATTATAATCTCAGTTTCATACGCATTATTCACTCATTTCATGTCTTATTCTTATTGTATTTGATGTGGAATTACTACTAGCTTGTCTTTGCGACGGCACGAGGTTGACCCTTTTTTGTCTTTATATATATATATATATATATATATATATATATATATATATATATATATATATATATATTGCTCATGAGGCCAGGTGCGCCGATCTCGGAGATAGGGCAATGTATGGTGCAGTGTGGTAATTTTCGAACGTAATGACGCTGATTGCACCCGTACTGTTAATTTTACCTACTTAAACTAATTCCTCGCTTCATGTGGGTACCGGTGAAGCCGCCTTCCTGACACCATTGCCTCGCGCGAGCCCATACTCATTCCAAGCAAACTTGCCCCATTTTACAAAAGTATTCTGTAAGGTGGCTTTTCCTGCATCTCATCTTCGGTGGTGCACCCTTTACAGAGGTAAAATACTTCTTCTTTCTGGGGTTTTACGTGCCAAAACCAGTTCTGATTATCAGCATCTCTACAACGCAAGCATATTGAGGTAAAATAGAATGTGGTTATTTACGAATCTATTGGCGCTATAATCACGCTCGTACTGCTAACATTACCTACTCTACGACTGATTCTCCGTTATAGAAGTTTGTAGTCATGTTAGTCCTATATTTGATGCATATTGCAACTCGCTACCATGCTATGTAGATACAGAAGGGTCCGTTTATTTTTTTCTCTTTTTCTTCTGGAAGGGTTACAAGATAACCAGATCCCAGATGCGTCTACCACATCTGAAATCAACTAAGGCGACCTTGTCCTCGAAATTATGCACACTACGCCGGCAGGCGTTTACCACAGTCGCTGCAAACAACCGCGACGTTGCCTCTCATGGAGGTATAGTTATAAGGCCTATTCGGTGCAGTGAAAGCAAAAAGAAATTCAAGGAGCACTTGGTTATCCCTACGTGGATCAATGGGATAGCATTGCGGCCACGTCTGCAGAAGCGCGGCGGACGTCCAGTGGCGCCACTGGCGGAGTCACGTGACTCGAGCTGCCACGTCAGCAAAGAGCGCCGCGACGTCACGTGACCCACGTTGTTCCTTAAAGGTTGCGCACGATGCAAGTCGTGGGTTCTACTCCCACCAAAGTTCGAGGATGCGACTCCCTCCCCCCCCCCCCCAAAAAAAAGGTCGTGGGTTCTAAGTTCAGTTAATTAACTCTACCTTAATTACCCTTCGCCTTATTAAACTAAAGTCCATGGGTTGGACTCCCACCAGTGTTGAGGGTTCGTAGCCTTTTTGATTATCGTATGCGTGGTCACGCCAACGCCGGAGTTTCCGGGCTCATGAGCCACATAATGCTTTCGCATTAAATTTGTATCCCGTGAGTTTTACGGGGGTGCACATGATGTCCAGGCCACATGTTCCTAAACATGTCATGATCATGCATGGAAACGGAATGGTCTTGTCGCAGGTATGCCATCATGTGCACCCCGATCCTTGCATTAAGGAAGAAGAACGATTGGAATGTTCAGCCATCTTGGTCTGCAGGTATTTGACGCACAATATCATGTGCACCCCGTGTCTAAAAGGAAATTTCCTGGTGAATCTACAATGCGTGCCCGGGACCTTAAGTGGATGATATGATGTGTACAAAACAATCAGTACGAATGAGTAAACCGCACTCCTAGTAGCATCGCGTCACAGTAAAGTAAAACGCTGGACATACAAGTGATTGGTGTCGGTGGTTGTATATAATGGTCCACCGTTGATATACTGAATTGTATTCTGGGGTTTTACGTGCCAAAACAGCGATCTGATTATGAGGCATGCCGTAGTGGGGGAGTCCGGACTAATTTTGACCACCTGGGGATCTTTAACGGGCCCCCAATGCACGGGACACAGGCGTTTTGCATTTCGCCCCCATCGAAATGCGGCCTGCGCGGCCGGGATTTGATCCCGCGACCTGGTGCTTAGCTACGAAACAACATAGCCGCTTTGCCACCACGAAGGGTAACCGTTGATAAACTGCTTCGCAGTATGTGCAATGTCTGCATCGTACGTCACTTGCACCAACTTCCATAACCCGTTCAGAACAGGGACATTGCCGGGAAGGCCTTGATGACAAGCTACACATACATGGCATGCAGCAGAATGGAGCGAGGAACAATGATGCGTTAGATTGTCAAGTTTGAGTGAAGCACGAAAATATATGGAGTATCCTCTCTCAAAAAAATTATATGTCAGTTCCTTTACTGCATGCCGTGGCTTCGTGGTTGAAAGCCCTCCTGTTCCAGACGGGAGTTCAACCAAAGCTGCTATGTCACCGGGGGGTAATTCACTGGTATAAACGTGTACAGCTCGTATACCCAGTACGTACGGCACTCGCCTATAAACGAGAGTTGACAAAGCGCCGTCTGTCGGGGATGAAACACACAAATAAGGACGTACAGCCAACAAATAGACCAAAGAACACGTACCAAAAGTTTTATTTGGTCGACGTACGTCTTTCTCTGGCACTGGCCTTGAAATTCCCGGTGAAATTCATTAGCGACAGCGGTTCACGTGTCGAGCAAGAAGGCACCGCGAGTATGAACACACAGACACCCAACTCTCGTGATAAGTAACAAGATTATACTAACATCAGGGCGCTTCACTTACCGGAGTGTCCCTCACTTGCGTTAGGGGTCCATGGACGGGACAGTCTCCCGGGTAGTCCATCTTGCAGTCATCACAAACTGGGAGCAGAAGAGTTCAGAACCAAGTTGGGCTGCGGCTACGGCTAAGAACTCGTGACATTTGTGCTGGCTATAAATTATTCTATTTTGGCAAAAATTCCTCCCCAATTTATAAACATTCATTATGGTCAAGTAGGGGGCGTCGAATAAATCATATGGTATGCGTCTCGTGTGTGTCAGCGTAAGCCGCACCATCGAAAAACGTTGCTTGCCTACTTGTCTGCTATGACACCTTACAAAAAAGAGTGAGTATTAGAAGGTGGCCTATGTTCACTCATATTTCGACCGTAGTCCATCACTGTTATTGTTTAAGAAGGAATTGGCTTAAATTAGCAGATCGCTTATTGGTTGAAAACTCCAGAATCCCACAATCAGAAAAAGAAAACACGTTCTTGCAGAAATCATGAAGGCCGAACACTGAATTTTATAAAGTTTTGCTCCCAACCAGGGTGCCTATGATGTCATGATGACGTCATGGTGCATTTTCATAATGTGGCTGCTCTCTTCTCAGGAAAATTCCAAGAAATTGCCGGACTCACTCACTCCTTGCTTACATTTGCTCTCAGTGCAATAACTTTTTTTTCTTTCAATATTGATAGACAGCTACTGCCGAGCATACGCTGTAAAAATCTGTTACATCTCGATGAGATGGTACGTGACATGCAAGGCACCGTCGCACCCTGTTCCACTTTTTTTTTTTCAATCTCTACTCAGATTTTGACCACGAGGAAAGTGCACTTACACCCTTATTCATTCAAACTTGGCTAACTTATAAATTTTAACGTTCGCCTCAAGTTCACAATTGCAGTTGGCGGTGCAACGAGAATTTCTAAGCCTGTATAGAGCAAATAAAGTGAGTAAATAAGGTAAGCTGCAGAAAACTGCCAAGTTCAGAAATGACACGTGTGTCCCTAATTCTTCCACTGGGCTATGTGCAAATAACGCACTCGCGGGCGGGAAAGAGCGTGACACAATGTGTGCGTGTTGTGTGTTGCGTGTGTGTCACTATGTGTGCGTGTGTTTTCAAAAAAATTCGGCAGGAACCATCCCACGATGAGGGCAGTCGATGGTAATGCGTTTATCATTGAATCAATATAGGCACACGACGTATTGCCACCGTCGAAACGAGTTATGCATGAAGGGTGTACCGCAGCGGGACGCCACTTTCGCGCTTCCCTGAAAACAATCGGCGCCATCTAGTAGCGTGGCCGTGAAGCCTGCTCGTGGCCTCCGAAATGCATGGCGCGCCGGTGCGTGTGAACGCTGAGAAACGCGTCATGCGGTTTCCGGGCTCTATGTAATTTTCTTTTTCTTTTTTTTTTACTTTGTTAACATGAGCCCTAACTTGAATCGTTAGTGTAAGGCAGTATTGATTTCAATATGTCCATGTTGTGCTGTTTTTTTTTTTTCCGTTGGTGTGTCTACACTTATTGCAAATATTGTCTATCCTACATATTAGACATTTTATTATATAGATGGACACTCCCAGGCGCATTCCTGCCTTCGGTGACGCCGACGCCGTGAAGTTTCGTATAAAGTCTAAGGCGATTAACCCCTGTCGTCACCGGCGCCATAATGCTTGTATGAGTGAAAGCGTGCGTGGGTGAGCCGGAGATTGCGGTTTCAATCTCGCGCTGCAAGGGAGCAAAGCGGGGTGCACTCTCCGTAAAGAAAACGGCGACAGAACGACGCGTTTTTTGAATATGTAGATAAAAAGAAAAAAAACTTCTAAAAATTGATTGTTTTACGTGTATTATAAATAAAAACAAACTAATCTATTTTTTCTGAACAAAACGTCATTATTTACTATGAGGTGTTGCAAGGTCATGCCGTCAAGACGAAACCTAGCCAATCCAAACAACATGGCGGCGTGCGACGAAGCTGCGTCTACGATAATTTTGTTCATTACTGTGCTGTTTCGCTTCTCGCTAAACACAATTATTTTGTGTTTAGCTGTTCAACAACTAAACGAACTTCTTTGTCCTTTTTTTATGCATTGCTTCTGTACCATTCAAACCGCTGGCGGCGAGTACGCACTCGACAGCAAAGTGCGTTTCGTGAACGCACTCCGACCGAGTGCACTCTTCTTCGAGTGACACCCGCTTGCGCGCCGTTTAGATTTGGCAAAGTGCACTTAAACCGAGTGACACTCTCCGTAAGTGCACTTAACTTTCCCGCTTGACAGGGGTATAAGTCGTCACCGGGCGCCATATTGCTAATGAGTGAAGCGCGTGGGGTGAGCCG
>NC_051162.1:98796010-98836013 GCF_013339745.2 Dermacentor silvarum
CCATTCATTTGGCAGTTTATAAATTACATTTTGTTTTGAAGTGAAAGGTAACATGTATTTTTTTTTTTTTGTGCAGCAGTGAGACATTCGAGCTGCCCAGCAACTGCAGATGGTGCAGTCACATCAAGGATACAACACCTGCTGTAACTCCTGTGTATGAGACAGATAAACGTGATCGGAAGCACACATCACATTCTATACAGGCCAGCATCCATTTGAATACTATGTGACCTTGGAGCTTCTGGCGAACATTCAAGCTGAAGAAGCACCTGCAACCCGCACAGACAAGAGGCCAGTGAGTGCCCTTTATGCCCTCAGAGCTTCTTACAAAAGGTTAATCAGAAGCAACACACACATCTACACAGGTGAGATGCCATTCATTGTCCGTTATGCCCGTGGAGCTTCGCAAGAACGTCCACACTGAAAAACCATGTGCGCATCCACACAGGCGAGAGACCATTTCAGTGCCCTGCCTGCCCTGAGAGCTTCTCACGAAAGCGTTCTCTGAATCGACACCTGGACACCCACACAGGCGAGAGGCCATTTCAATGCCCTTTATGCCCTCAGAGCTTCTCCGTTAAGTCAACCCTGAAGAATCATGTGCGCATCCACACAGGCGAGAGGCCATTTCAGTGCCCTGCATGTCCTCAGAGCTTTTCGGATGGGTCCACATTGAAAAATCACGTGCGCACCACACATGCGAGAGGCCATTTCAATGCCCTAAGAGCTTCTCACAAAGGGCAATCTGAACCAACATCTGCGTGCCCACACAGGCGAGAGGCCATTTCAGTGCCCTTCGTGCCCTCAGAGCTTCTCAGACAAGTCTGTACTTACGACAGCATGTGCGCACCCACACAGGCGAGAGGCCATTTCAATGCCCGGTATGCCCTCAGCGCTGCTCCCAAAAGAGTCATCTGACCCAACACCTGCGCACCCACACAGGCGACAGGCCATTTCAGTGCCCTGCATGCCCTCATACCCTGCTCACGAAAGAGTCATCTGAACAGACACCTGCGCACCACACAGGCGAGAGGCCATTTCAGTGCGCTTTGTGCCCTCAACGTTTCACCGACAAATCTACACTGAAGAATCATGTGCGCACCCACACAGGCGAGAGGCCATATCAGTGCCCTTCATGCCCTCAGAGCTTCTCACGAAATTCTACACTGAAGGATCACCTGCGCACCCACACAGGCGAGAGGCCATTTCAGTGCCCTGCATGCCCTCATAGCTGCTCACGAAAGAGTCATCTGAACGAACACCTGCGCACCCACACAGGCGCGAGGCCATTTCAGTGTGCTTTGTGCCCTCAGAGTTTCTCAGACAGGTCTACATTGAAGAGTCATGTGTTCATCCACACAGGCGAGAGGCCATATCAGTGCCCTTCATGCCCTCGGAGCTTCTCACGCAAGTCCACACTGAAGAATCACGAGCGCATCCACACATGCAAGAGGTGATTTCATTGTCCTGCATGATCTCCAAGCTTCTCCCCAAAGAGTACTTTGAATGACACCCACACAGGCAATAAACCACTTCGTTGCCCTTCATGCCCTCGAAGCTTCTCGAAAAAGTCTACTAAATAAAGGCTCACCTGCGCATCCACAATTGTGAGAGGCTGTTTCAGTGGTTTTCATACTTTCACAAAGCTCGGTAATGTTCATGTCGCCTAGCCAGTGCACACGAGAGATTGTTGAAGCAGAAAAAAATTCAATGTTCACAGTGTTTATGTGTAAAGGTCACGGTGCGCCTTTGGCAAAAAAGTTGACTTTCCCAAGTACACTTGCTGCAGAGTAGTGCTGAGTTGTGAGACTTCTCATTATTTGCTCGTTTTGCTGTTTTTCTTAGTTTTTTCATAAAACCTCAGTTTATATTTTCATAATATTATTATTGATATTGTTATGTCTCTTAAACCTTTAACAGCCACTACCGAGATAACTCGTGAAACCACCCTCGCGCACCCCCTGCTACTCCCAAGTATACTCGTGTTGCTTTTTAATCTCACTCCCGAGACAACTTATGCAAAAAAAATTGCGTTCATGTCCCGCCAGCTATGAAGAGGTCACCTAAAGACATAGAACTTGTAAATAAAATTTTAGACAACAGGTAGAGCGCATGTGTTTACACCCGCGTCGCTTCGTCTCGGCTGAGCACCTCAGCCGTGGCGAGTCACCACGCCACGTGCGTCCGCACTTTGACGGTCGAAGAAATTCAATTAGTGCTGATGAATTTTGACGAAATATCTTTACATGTCCTGTGGAGTATCATGGTGCATTACTAGCATGAAATTTCCGCTGAACCAACATGGGGGGAAAAATACCCGGCAGGGGGTGAGGAGCAGTAAAAAAATGCGGCAGTGAAATGGTTAATAAAATACTTGGAAGTTAGCGTTTGTCTGTCTGGTTCCCTGTCCCTTGTGTCAATTTCACATTTCAACTCTGCTCAAGGATTACCATCTAGCTCGCACCCTATTTTTGCTGAACTTTTTCTGTTATACTCACATTTTTGTTGCCTGTAGGTTCTATACGTATGCGAGTCTTTGGAGGTCTTTTTATTAATATGTGTATGTTATATTATTTTCTTGCATATAAGTGCTTCTTTACTGCATTCAAGTATTTACCTGCTAATTCCAAAATCAGTTCTGTAGGTCTGTTTCAGCACACTATATAGATCACTGTTTTGTGAATGGGTATTCTTAATTGTTGATATTTGAATGCTTGCACTAATAGCATGTAATCTTTCACTTCATTATGGTTTTATTTGCTGAATGTTTCAAGATAAAGTGATGGCCCTTGTAAAATTGTTTATTGCCGTTTAATGCAGTTATCACAAATTTTGTTCTATATTTGAAATTATTACACAAATGTTGTTATCTGCATTTTTCATTCCTACTATGCAAAGATTTTGCTAAAGCTGTGATTAACTGATGCTCTCAAAATGTCGCCCACGTATCACGCATAATATGCTCCTTATTCACTCAGAATGTGAACTTTGTGACACCTTTAGTTCTTTCATCACATTGGGCAAAGTTCCTGCATCGTTCGTAAAATACACTTGTGACGCTTTCGATACATGCCACTTATAGCAAGAACCCCCCCATTCTCTGCAAATATAGAATTGCTAGCGCCTTTGCTTCTTTCAGTGCAGCGGGTAAATTTTGAGAGGGTTTTAAGGGATGTTTGATTCGCCTGCACCACCTGAACCAGTTGACGAGGTATGGCACCCTTCCATTCGTTTCAGGCGTGCAGCAATGGCGCCCGCTGAACCACACTGTTGGTTACAAAAGGCTGGTTCACAATTTTGCTGCACCCACTCCACTGTCGTTGATGCCTTTGTGCAGGCGTACAGGTGCAAAGCAGCAGCGCAGCAGACGACGCAGCGCACGGGCGTGAGCGCCGTTAAAACCCCGCTTATGCACGTCTGGTGTATCTACACAAGTGTGGTGTGTATTTACGCCTTGGAAACCGATCATACCTGCAGTTCAGGACCTCTCAAACTTACACACTTTGTGCACATTAGTCGGACATAACGCCTGCACCGTATCTGCACATTGGCATTCGGTTCGAGTGTTGTGCTGTGCCTGCACCTCAGAAATCGGGCTGTACAGTTTCTGAGCTTCTCTTGAACCACCATGAACTGGTTCACGGTGGTGCAGGCTAATCGAACGGACCTTTAGCCCTTTCAGGCCCAAATAATTCTGTTCAACGTAAAAAATTGGTCTTGTAAAGGGTTTATTAGAGATCGGGAGCAGCGCAGCGTCGACAGTCAAACGAGACGGCTTTCAAGCACGAGCGCCGTTGCGAGCAAAAGCGCTGGACCCACTAGCGTCTTGCAGACTAGAGCTTGACCCACTAGCGTCTCTCTTCGCTACAATTACCCCGGGAGTGATAAGGGAGCCGTCCGGCGACCTAACAGCTTGTCAGGATGACAGGATCGTAGTATGGCTTGAGGCGGTCGACGTGGACAATGTCTCGTCCACGACGGCGCTGGTCCGAAGACGGTTGAACTGGCTCGATAACAAAATTCACCGGAGATGTGCGTTCAACGACGCGGTAAGGGCCTTCATGTTTTGGGAGTAGTTTCGATGAGAGGCCAGGGGTGGTGAATGGGACAGAGAGCCACACAAGCGCGCCAGGAAGCAAGGCGACCTCGGTGGTGGAGTCGCCGCGAGTGTTCTTCTGGCGCTCTTGGTCGTTGGAAGTAAAGGCACGTCCGAGGTCACGGCATTCTTCAGCATGCCGTGCTGTGGCAGAAATAGGTGAGCCCTCGGATGCATCCGGCCGGTAAGGTAATATTGTGTCGATGGTATGCGACGGGTGCCGACCGTATAGTAAGAAAAAAAAATGACAGCAGATCCACGAGGTGAATGATGATGAGTGGGCGAAGCTCCGGAGGGAATCATCGGATCTCCCGCTTAAGGGGACGCTAGCACAAACGCGTTAGAAACGTGCAGTACTCTCTAGTAAGGGGGAGCGGCCACAGCGTCTTACGCAGCCATTTACACATGCCGGAACGTGCACCGCGTTTGCCGACGCCATCACATGACTGCTGAAAGAGTATACCCCCCTATTCATATACGCTCCTCGACTTGAACTTGACTTGCCACCACTTTGGGCAGCGCGTTCGAAACGCGTTGAAGGTAAGGTGGAGAGGCCACAGCGTCTTACAGCAGCTTCTTACACGGGCCGTAACGCGCTAGCACAAACGCGTTAGAAACGCACTAGAAACGCGGCCTTTCGTTAATGTTGGGTATTTATAGCCATCGTGGTGCGTTTGTCCATGTCCGCTTCGTGGCGTAGTGGGCTAACGCCGCGCGCTCGGAAGCGAGGGGTCCCTGGTTCGATTCCGCGCTACGGACACAACTTCGGAATGTTTTTCTCATTTTTCTCAGACTGGTTACACACTACTACTACTACTACTACGGGGACGGAACGGGTGCCGCCATAAGGAGCTTCGCCCCTAAAAGGGCGAAAAGCCAGTGGTGCTCTGAGTAGCGGTGTTGTACGCGTAGGTGACGAAGGGCAGAATGACGTCCCAGTTCATGTGGTCGGAGGCGACGTACATTGAAAGCATGTCGCCGAGCGTGCGGTTGAAGCGTTCTGTGAGGCCATTGGCTTGTGGGTGGTACGCCGTAGTTGTGCGATGAATCAAGTGGCACTCGCTAAGAATGGCTTTAACCACTTCCGACAGGAAGACATGTCCGCGATCACTGAGCAATTCCTGGGGTGGATCATGCCGCAGGATGAATCGGCGAAGCAGGAATGAGGCAACATCGCGCGCTGTAGCTGCTGGGAGAGCGGCGGTTTCGGCGTATCGTGTGAGGTGATCTACTGCCACAATAGCCCAGCGGTTACCAGCCGACGTCGAGGGAAGTGGCCCATACAAATCAATTCCAACTCGCCCGAACGGCCGGGTAGAGCAGGGTAGAGGCTGCAGACCAGCCGGCGAGAGCTGGGGTGAAGATTTCCGGCGCTGGCAGTCGGGGCAGGAGCGAACGAACTGTTGAATGTACTTGTACATTCCTCGCCAGTAGTAGCGCTGTCGAAGGCGCTGGTAGGTTTTAACCACTGGCGGCCGTCTGCGGCATAACTGCGTCGGTGAAGCAGGTTGTCGCGAACCGCGAAATGGCGAGCCTGACGACGTAACGTACGAGTGGTTGACTGCAATCCACGGGTCCTTGCGCTGCTCGGAAGCGATAAGGTCGATTGTAGAAACAGCTAGCGGGGATAGTGAGCAGCAGGTATTGTCGTCAGGCAAGGGAGAGCGTTATAGGGCGTCGGCATCAGAATGTTGGCGTCCGTTGCGGTACAGCACGCGGATATCGTAGTCCTGCAGGCGAAGTGCCCAGCGGGCAAGACGACCGGAAGGATCCTTCAACGATGACAGCCAACATAGTGCATGGTGGTCGGTGACGACATCAAATGGGCGGCCATACAAGTAAGGCCGGAACTTAGTAAGAGCCCAGATGATCGCCAGACATTCTTTTTCCGTGACAGTGTAATTGGTCTCGGCTTTCGTAAGAGTGCGACTGGCATAGGCCACGACATATTCAGGAAAGCCAGGCTTTTGCACTGCGCAATGACAGCGCCGAGGCCAACACCGCTGGCATCTGTGTGTACTTCTGTAGGGGCCGTCGGGTCGTAGTGGCGCAAAATTGGGGGAGTCGTCAGCAAACGACGGAGATTTGCGAACGCTTCCTCGCACTCTGAAGACCACGAATGAAGGGGTCCGTTGCATCCAAGGAGCTTCGTCAGAGGTGATATTATGGCGGCGAAATTTCGAATGAAGCGTCGGAAGTAAGAACACAAACCGACGAAAGTTCGCAGTTCTTTGATGGACGTAGGTTTAGGGAATTTGGCGACGGCACGAAGCTTGGCTGGATCGGGGAGAATTCCATCCTTGGAAACAACGTAACCCAGTATCGTCAGCTGCCGCGCTGCAAATCGGCACTTCTTTAAATTCAGTTGTAGGCCGGCGTTTCTCAAACATGTCAAAACACGCCGGAGGCGTTGAAGGTGCGTGGAGAAGTCCGGAGCAAAAACAACGACGTCATCAAGGTAGCACAAACACGTGTGCCATTTCAAGCCGCGCAGAACGGTATCCATCATGCGCTCAAAAGTTGCTGGCGCATTACAAAGTCCAAACGGCATGACGTTAAATTCGTACAAGCCGTCAGGCGTGACAAAGGCTGTCTTCGGTCGATCGTCATCTGCCATAGGTACTTGCCAATACCCTGAGCGCAGATCGAGAGATGAAAAAAATTCTGCTCCTTGTAAGCTGTCAATAGCGTCGTCGATTCGCGGAAGCGGGTAAACGTCCTTACGAGTGATCTTGTTGAGGCGCCGATAGTCCACACAGAACCGTCTTTCTTCGTAACAAGAATGACGGGAGATGCCCATGGACTGTGGGAAGGTCGGATCACTTCACGGCGGAGCATATCGGCCACTTGTTCATTAATCACGCGACGTTCTGTAGCCGATACACGATATGGTAGTTGCCGCAATGGCGATTGGGAGCCAGTATCGATGTGGTGCGTAACAGTTGACGTCCGGCCCAGGCAAGGTTGCCCGACGTCGAAAGAAGCACGAAATTCTTGTAGGAGGCACAGAAGCTGCGATCGCTGGCCCGGTGTAAGGTCATCGGCAACAGAAGAATCGAACACATCTATAGGCAATGGGCCAGACGTAGAAATCGAGCCGAGCGTATTGTAAGGGGCACAGTATGAGTCTTCGGGAACGTCCGTAATTTGTACGTCTGCGATAGCTTCGACACTTCCCAGACATTCTCCGTGGAGTAGCAACACAGGGTACGAGAACGGGTTACTAATAAATATAGCACTAGAGCCCGGTGTAATGTTCACCGTCGCAAAAGGTAGCAGGAGACCTTTTCGAGTGGAAAAGCGTCCAGACGGAGAAAGTAGTGCGACGGCGTCGGAGAGGCTGCTGCAGTACATAGAGACAACCACTGACGAGTTAGGAGGAACGGTGGTGTCGTGTCTGACGAGGAGTTTGTTCGGAAGCGAAGCATCGTCGGCGAGCGTCAAATCTGAGAGCGGCGACAGTTCTAGTTCGGCCCGTGCGCAATGAATGACGGCATTGTGGCGGGAGAGAAAATCCCAGCCAAGGATAACGTCATGGCACGACGAAATTACAACAAATTCGATGGCGTATACAACGTCCTCAATCACAACACGAGCTGTGCACGCCGCTAACGGGTGAATACGCTGTGCGCCGGCTGTGCGGAGGGACAGTCCAGTAAGGGGCATCGTGACTTTCCGAATCAAGCGACAAAGTTTTGCGTCCATAACTGATACGGCGGCTCCGGTGTCCACGAGTGCAGATGTGTGAACACCATCAACAAACAAGTCTATCACATTCGTCGGGCTACCCTGAGGACTTTCGCGTTTCTCCGGCGTCGCAACCCTTGCCTCGTGGGCTGCGACGATTAGTTTTCCTCTTCCCGAGCTGCGGGACGGGGCCGCATCGGTGATAGCGAGCGTCGGCGTGGAGAAGGTGAGCGGCGTGTATTGGGCGTTGGGCGGAACGTCGGTGACGATGCCGATGAAGGGTCGTCGTAATATGGGCGGGGAGAGCCGACCATACGACTTGGCGCAAATGTTGGAGCGCTAGGTGACTGCACGCGATTACAGTAGCGTGCGACGTGATCGGCGTAGCCGCACGCAAAACAGATAAGTCGGTTGTCAGATGTACGCCACCGATTCGCTGTGGTGGGCCCCGTCCATGTAGGAGGACGCGTTGTGCGGGGCGGCTGGTGATATGGTTGCATCGCGGGCTGTGGTCGGGGCACAGTCAAGACGTCGGCGTATGTGAGAGGCCCACCTTGAGGGAAGGGGTGGGGCCTGGCGACGACTTCCGCGTAGCTGAGTGGTGCAGCCGGAGGGATCTGTTGGGGCCTGGCGGCGACTTCAGCGTAGCGGAGAGGTGCGACCGCAGGAACATGGTGATGGCGCTCAGGCAAAAGCTGGTTGAGTTCGTGCGCGATGGTGTTGCGGAGCGGGGGCTCAAAACTTGACGTTGGCTCTTGTACTGGTGGTGGTTGTGCAAAGGCCATCAATGAGAGCTGGCGTGCAATTTCCTCGCGCACGAAAGCCTTCATTTCTGCCATCAACGCTGACTGATCAGAAATTGCCGTCAAGCCAGCGAGGTGTTCGTCGCGCGATGTAGGGCGACGGGTCAATGACCGCTGCCTGCGTAGCTCCTCGTAACTTTGGCACAGTGTAGTTATCTCGGCCACAGTGCGAGGATTTTTGGCAAGGAGCATGTTACAGGCATTGTCTTCTATGCCTTTCATAACATTCCTGATCTTATCAGACTCCGACATGGTCACGTTGACTTTCTTGCATAAGTCCAGGATGTCTTCGATATAACTTGTGAAGGATTCGCCTGCTTGCTGAGCTCGTTCCCGCAAACGCTGTTCGGCGCGCAGCTTACGAACAGCAGGGCGACCAAAAACCTCGACAAAAGATGTCTTGAAGTCTGACCACGTCGGAAAATCTGTTTCATGGTTGTTGTACCATAAGCTGGCCACACCCGCGAGGTAGAATAGCACGTTGCTGAGCTTAGCTACTTCGTCCCATTTATTGTGGGCGCTTACCCGCTCGTAGGTCGTAAGCCAATCCTCAACGTCGGTGTCGTCCGCGCCTGTGAAGATATCAGGGTCCCTGTGGCGCGGCACACCAGAGCGCGGTGCCGGTGCAGGGGGAGGTACTTGATGGGAAGCTTCTTCAGGCATGGTCGACGGTACGGTGCGGGATCGAAGTTTCAGGTTGCAGGTTTTGAGGGCGCAGCACCTCCACCAATTGTAAAGGGTTTATTAGAGATCGGAGCAGCGCAGCGTCGACAGTCAAACGAGACGGCTTTCAAGCACGAGCGCCGTTGCGAGCAAAAGCGCTGGACCCACTAGCGTCTGGCAGACTAGAGCTGGACCCACTAGCGTCTCTCTTCGCTACAGTCTTTACAATTTGAGCTGTGCATGATCGTGGTAGGTAAAAAAATTAAAAAATCTGTGCTCACACTTTTTAATCAAAACTTATTTAATGATTCCAAATGGAATCAGTGGGACTTGGTGGACTTGAAATGCGTCAGTTCAAGCAATACGTGAAAAGTCTATTTTAGATGAAACTCTTTGAAGCAATTCTATTCTTTGTTGAGGCAGAGGTGTGCGCCACACTTCTCGCACCAAATGCGGGAGTAAGAGTACATTCTTTATTTTGTCTAGTTTGCGCGATGACTTCTTTTTCATCGGACGAATCAATGTCACCTCGAGGGATCAGCACAAGCTACGGGACTTTTCTTTTTCCCATAAAACTCGCATGTGATGATTGTCGCTATCTGTTCCAAAAGAAAATCTTTCCGTTTTACGGAGGGATTTCCTCCAAAAAAGTTTATCTACATGGCATAAGCTCATAACAGCATAAAATCGCAAAAAGCAGAGCAAGGCTCCACCAACAATAGATGCTCCAGACGCGATAATGATCCATAAGGTAACACGCGCCCAAAACATGGCCAAGTACGGCACGAAAACGCCGCTTGCGCGCGAACAAACACGCGATTTAGCCAGTGAGGTAACGTCAATCGAAAATGTATCGCGTGAGTAGTCGGGGCCGCTACGTCCTAATGATCCCATTTGGAATCATCAAGATTCGCGAAGTTCTCCGGTACCCGCAAATACTTTTCGCCAAATAAATCTACTGCGAAGGGATAGCATAACACTTCATAGTCAAAGTCCAAATAAAAAATAACATATCCTAACTCTGCACGGGGAAAAGGAGAGGGGATCTCAGCGAATGGCCGGAACAGTGCAAGCGATCCTTTTATTTTTTGTTCAGAGGTGGCAGCACTTCCTTGAGTCGACCAGCTTGCCAGCATATGTAGAGCAAAGGCTAAATATGAGTTGTAGCGTAAGAGCAACCTATTTTTTTAAACTCGGGGTTGGCCACTGAGCTACAAAATTCACTGGGCCTTAAAGGGTTAATAACGCCTCTTCACAGGCAAAAAATGAAGGTTTAGTAATTGTCATTTATCCATTAATTACCCAACACACTTTGGAACATTTCTGTGCATTGCTGCTAACATTCCCATTATTGCCTTGAAATAAAACTAGTTATAAGCAGCGTACTTGAAGAAACACTGACACAGAAAAGTGAAGCAACCAAGAAAAAAAAAATTGTGCTTCGTGGGTGCCCTCAATTTTTTGTGCTTGTTCTCTTAGGGTGCACTAGACTTAGAGTGGGTTAGAATGCCAACAGCTAAGTTATGAATTATCAACTAGCCCATCAGTCCGCCCTAAAAGGACACTAAAGAGAAACACTAAATCAGTTTAGATTGATAAAGTCTAAATAACTTATTTCGTTTATTCTGTGGAAATACATTAATTATAAATTTGGTGGTATGTGTTGTATATTCGCTTGTTCGCACTAAACGAACTTAGCTTTCCCTTTTTTGAAGACAATGTTTTCTTTGGCGACTACAGATCGTTTGGGGCTTGCGGGATATGGGTATCTGGCCGCCAGTTTCGTCAAAATTAGACGACTTGAGGCCTTTTACTACAAGTACGACAACGAAAAAGGCTTCAACAGGAAGTTTGGAACTTAAATAATGCACCGAGTTAGTATAGAGCCGCTTACGAAACATTGTGTAATAAGTGCCAGAAGGCCGAAATTAAACCCAGATGCACTCACTCATTTCTATCTGCGTGCACGTAAATCCGGGACTGGAAGTGTGGCTTTACTGAAAGTACTAGGGATATTTTTTTTTTACTTACACTGGCTACGCGAGTGTAAGAAGTCGCCATTTTTTTTTCTTGGTGTAGAAAAGTGTAGCGCTGCCCAGATACACGAAGCCATTTTTTTATAGCTGCAGTGTAGCATGAAAATGACTTTCTACTCGGCGTTTTCGTTGAGTGTAGGCAGCGGGTGACGAACAAGCAGGCTGGCATTGCAAACGCGTAGCGTCATTTTGTCTGCGACTGTCGGCGCTGATCCCGCAGCAATAGTGAATATTCACTGCAAGGAGGGGAGCGAAGTCAGGCGTCACCATGTGTCACAGAGGATGGTGGGCTAACCTTCCATGAGGATAAAATTACCTTACTTACGAATGCTGCAGGTTGTTTCAGACTTCGCGCTATATTATACGCATTGAAGTCTTCATGCACTGCGCATTCGCTTTGTATTTCGCTGCAGTTTCTCTGGATTTATTGATATAAGGAAACTCGTACATTGGCGTTTAGTTTCAGGCAAGGGCATATAGGCAGCCAGTAAGTGCGAAGTCAGGCGAAGTGCAGAGTAAGGCGCTTTTTGTCTGCTGATGCAGAAGGCGATGCTCTGTCTGCTCTGATTGGCTACAGCCCAGCGAGTCAAGTGCATAGCATACGTAGTTATAGGCTTTTCCCGGCACTACACTCATCTACACGAGCATGCACGACGTCGGCTTTGGCGTAAGCATCGACGTCCGTGGCATCCGTGTCCGTGGCATCCGTGGCATCCGTGGCGTTTTGCCCGCGTTCGCTCAAAATGCGTGCGACGTTGGTGACTGTTGCCGGAGCCTCTGATATAAATAGGCACTTGGTGCCGCAGCTCAACGTCACCTCCCTTCCCTCCCCCCCCTCCCCCACGGCCTCTCGCGCATCGGAAGAAGGCGCGTTTGCTCTACATATATGGTGATTGTAAAGGAGGAAAGAGACGCCTACTTCTGCAGCCCTTAAGTAAGCACGGCGCAGAACGCGCGTTTGTTCTCCGCCGTGCGTTCACTCCCCGTGAAAGCGCGTGCCCCTCGCGCCCTTTCACTCGCACATACAGCGTTCGGCGCGCGGCGACGATTTCATCTCCATTGACGTCATACGGAACCTCACGGCGACGGCGACGGCAGAAATCTGCTTTTGAGTGTCCATATAATTGCTATCGCAATAAAAGCCAAGATAAGCCACGTTAAGCCTACATCAACTAGTTGCTAAGGGACGTCGCCCAGCTCCGCTGTTTCTTGAGACTTGGCAACGCTAGTGTCAAGCTGGCCGCATTTTCTTTTCTCACTATATTATAGTGAGAAATTCAGTGGTTTCCATAACCAGACCTCACGGCGAGCTACCAACTCTGCTGGTATGGGTTCCAAGAGCTCGCCGTTTTTGCACCTCCTCAACCATGCATATGTATGGTATCTGCGGGGTCTCTGCCAACGAGGGGACGAGTGCCGGCAGCTCCAGGTGAAAGCCACGTCGCCGTCGGTGATGACCTCGCCGACGCGTTAGATGCCTCGCATGCCATGTGTCCCAGGAGTCTTTGACACGGAACTCTGAATCCCAGCTGCCTTGACTACTCCGAGTCACAATCGACGTGGATGTAGAGCCTAGATGTTAGTGGCACATACGCACTCTGGTGGGATTGGCCAAGAACCTGGTAGTTCAATATAACGGTACGAAAAATAATTATAATTTAACAAAATGCGGGAATTGACCTAGACTGGCAGGCCATGTAATGCGTAGCATGGATAACCGGTGGACCATTAGAGTTACAGAATGGATACCAAGAGAAGGGAAGCTCAGTCGAGGACGGCAGAAAACTAGGTGGGGTGATGAAGTTAGGAAATTTGCAGGCGAAAGTTGGAATCAGCTAGCGCAAGACGGGTGTATTTGGAGATCGCAGGGAGAGGCCTTCGCCCTGCAGTGGACAGAAGTATAGGCTGATGATGACTAACTTATCGACGTGTCACCACCGCCTGTCCTTCCGCTCTCTGCCCTTCTCCTCTTCTTTCGTCATCTAACGCCAGCGTGCTTTCTTGTCATTGGTCGATAAGTGCTGTTTCAGTTGTGTTTTGTTACTGCGCCCTCGCGCGCGTTCAGGCCGAGGAAAACCGCTCGTCTTCGTCGTCATCTTCTAACACATCGGGCGTCGGCTGCACTTCACCACAAGCGCATTTTACACATTACAATACACTCCCTCAGCCTTCAACTCCCCCCTAAAAAAAAAAACGAGGGTGGAGGACAGCACCTGACATGGACAACTAAGACTTGCTAAGACCAGCAGTATTTCTTTTTCTTTTTTTTTATCAATGACGGAGCATTTATGTGGAGCTAGACAGATGCTCGCACGCGATGAGTGTGGGTGTGTGCGCAGTATAAAGAAAACTTACACAAGACGAGACAGACCTTGTTTCAACATTTCCACCCACAAAAAAAAAAAGAAAAAAAAAGAAAAAAAAGAAAAAGAAATAGGGCTGCATAAACGTTACTATATATAACCATCACAAAGCATCGTTGGGCGTACTTAACATACCCCCTCTCCCCCCTTTCCTCCTCCCCGTGTTTAGGGCATATAAAAACAGATTTACAAGATGCAAAAAAAAAAAAAACGTAAATATATTACTTAAAAGCAGTGCGCTCACCTGCTTGCAGAATTTTCTCCCAATCCGTCATCCGTTTGGCAAACGCATGTACATTGCAGTCACCCGAATTCAATTGAATACAAACTTTTAGTTTTCCCAAGCACTGCGGCACTGCAATTTCGTCTAAGGCACGGATTTTAGAGCTCGTTCTAAGATGAATCGTGAGAAGAAAGATCGAGTTGTACGCTGCGAGGTTGGACATTTTCGCGGCTGGACGGCGTCGGAATGTGGAAGCTCAACGTAAGAATAGGCGCAGACCTTCCAACGGCGTCACGCTCATTTGTGAAACAGCGCCACTGAATATCTGCCTTTATGGCCGACGGTAAGGTTAAGATGTCCCATTGTGTGTATACCTTAACCGTATGCATACAAGCACAGAGTTCGCTCTCTGTCTTTATTCGAATGTAATTCGCGATTTCTTTGTGCAGTCAGATTTCGAGTTATTCGCGAACTCGTGCTTAAAGTACTTATGCCACTTCGCGTGTCAGTCCATCCTCTATACACGATATTACGTCGCATTCACGCCGGATTGCGTAAACATCCGCGTAGATATATTCTTCATATCAGTTTGCTCCATCGAAGAAACCCACGGCGAGGCACCGGTTGGAATTCCCATTCCATTTCAATAGTACAGAACAGGACTGGCACTGCGAACGAGAATTCTTGGTGGCTGTGGAGCTTAGCAGGCCAGCCAACTTGCAGAGCTGCGGGTTCGGAAGAGAGAAGTTGTCCTCTACGCAAGAGTACAGCTCGGAGCTTCGAGGAAACCCTTCACGGGATTTCTCGGAAGGGAAGGCTAAAGAAAAAAAAAAAAACCCCTCACCAGTGGTGGTCCACTGGTGCGATTTCTTTCACACACTGCAAGGCTTTGACTTATTTATTTTATTGCGAAATTTTTAAAGTGCTTCCATGTAGCTTCGCACTTTACAAAAATGAAAGAAGGGGAGCTGGGAACAGTTTTTCTCTGAGCTTGAGAAAAATCCTTCTCTTTAAGGATGTTCGCAATAGTTATATTTACATAAAACTGCCGAAAGTCCCCCCCCCCCCCCCCCCCAAGTTATATTACTTCACTTTCGTACCGCGCGTTACTTGTTTCGCGCAATGTCTTCTGCCGTCCTACTACTGGTCGTCGTCGTATTCGTCGTTGTGACGAGCGCGCACGTGGCTTCTCAGTTTTGTTATGGTCTGAAGCCCCTTGCCGCAGTGCGGGCAGTGAAGCGGGTAATGGCGGCGGTGGACGACCTGTTCGTGCTTCCTGGCAGCGCTGCGCTGAGTGAATCTCTCCCCGCACTCCGAGCAGGCGTGCGGCTTCTCCCCCGTGTGGGTCAGCAGGTGTGTTGTGAGATGAGACCTCCGCGTGAACTCTTTTCTGCACTCGGGGCACGCGTGCCGTCGAGCGCGGTCGCCCGAGTGCTGCGCCCTCCGGTGAGTCGCCAAGTGTGCCGCCTGTGTGAATCGCTGGCCGCAGTCTTGGCACTCGTACGGCTTCTCCTTCGTGTGCACAAGCAGGTGGCTGTTGAGGTGTTCTTCGCTGGTTGAATCCTCTGTCGCAGACGTGGCACACAAACGGCCGCTCGCCCGTATGTATCATCTCGTGCCTGGCGACATCGTGCCTGCGAAGGTGGGGATGAAAAAACGAAAGTGAACAGAGCTGCATTTTGATGCTGGCAGTAGACTTATCCTGCCACATTTGCACCACATCCGATGTGGCGCTTTAAGGTGACATAATTTAAACAAATTTCAACCGGTGCTCAGGGTTAAAAATAATAAAAACGAGAAAAATTATGAAATGATATTTTGGAGGTGCTATACAGACGACGAATTTCTACCGAGCCTTTTCTTTCGTATGCATTAAGCTGTCTCTATTCGCGAAGGTAGAAAATAGTAATACGCAGGAATGCTATTTCAAGTGCACTCGGAATACATCGCATACCGTTTAGGAAAATGCAAACTTTTACGTGCGCATAAATAAGCGTTTAAAATTATTCTAATGCCAAAAGTGCGCATTATTTGGAGTAAAATTTACAGAGTCAACAATATATCTGCGGTACTGTGTGTCACCGTAAATCATGTACGTGTGACGTCTACATTGCTCAAGCTGTGTGCTTGCTTCTGTAAATTTTCATAGCACTGATGTTATCTGGAGAGCTTACGAAAAAGAATCAGAACCACCTAACTTGCGAGGATCTTGCTGTTTCTTTTTTTTTGTGTGTGTGATGAGCGCCGCTTAGCTATATAAATAAATGAAAATAGCAATAAGAAGTTTTTAAGAGTTAGCGTGCGTAGAGTGTATGGGCTACGCTTCGATTTGTCTATTCAGGTGCGAACTTGGAAATATATCCTCTGTACGATCGCCTAGTCGGCTCCCACGAAACTTCCTGCATCTAAATGAACAGATAACGTTGTGTCTGATAACGTGCAACAGAAATTTCATGCCTGTTTTGTGTATGAAAGCTACAAAATGTTAAGGCATACCGTGCGAACTTGTAAACTGCCATGTTTAAAATTTGTTACTTTTGTTTAGGGCGAACAAAACATGTTTTCTGGGTTTTATTAGAAGTTAAAGTATCACGACGGCTAAACTAATAGGCAAAGGAACCAGTTTTCATACTAAAGATATGACACTGCAGTGCTAAATTGCACAGAAAAAAATTGAAATTGACGATTTATGGAACTCTCTGAAAGCTTGTGCATGCTCGAATATCGCAGGTAGTTTTCTGAAGCACTATAATGTTCATGTTCAAGCCATAATGTCACCATTGTTCCATATCTGTGCGCATAGTTTCCAACATCGCTCCCTTGTAGACAACAACGACTGTTGAACGTTGCCCGCACTTCCGGACTATTTCCACCCGTAAGCGTCTTTCTATGCTTTTATATGCCAGAATACTTGAGGAAGTATGCCTACACCACAAGCATGTTTGACATTTGTGCATTTGAAACATACGGTAGTCAAAATAAAGGAATACTTATTTCTCATCAGCCAGCGAATAACACCCAACAAGAAACACAGCAACATACCCCCCCTTTTTTTTGTGTACATAATATTATTATTATTATTATTATTATTATTATTATTATTATTATTATGATTATTATTATTATTATTATTATTAGCACTCAGACCTTAGGGTTGTTCCTGGGCACGTTAAATAAGCATGATTGATTATTATTATTATTATTATTATTATTATTATTATTATTATTATTATTATTATTATTACTATTATTATTATTAGTCTATCAAGTGCCTGCCACATCTTCGCTCACCTCTTGTTGCTGGAGTAGGGGCAGTGGACGCATTGGTGCTTTCCTTGGGGCCTTTGCATGTGCTTGCGTCGCCGGTGGTTGTCCAGCAACTCCTTCACGGTGAACTGATCGTCACATTCCTCACAGGAGAAGACCTCAGGTGCAGCAGCGACGTCCACCTCGGCCGCTTAAGACAGACAAACGAAGAAACAAACATCGTGAATCCCGATAACCGAGGTACATTTCTTAATTTATGTACATTTTTTGTTCATTTCTTTTTTAGAAAAGTTCTCTTAAGAAGGTAAAAAAAATGCGAGGACACATGAGCACTTCTTACGAGTTGTCAATGCGAATGCATTCATATCCAATTGAACGCCGCTGAGCGGTCGAGTTATGAACTCCTCGCGGGCAAGCGAGCGCGTTGAGACGCTCGGCCAACGTCTCCTAGGCAGCACAAGGCCGGTGCACTTCGATCCGTGACGTCATGCTACCTCGCCCGAATGCTATGGAGTCTCATGGGGACAATCCCGAGTAAGCCGCAGCGATTTCGACGTCATCGCTTTCGTCACGCCGGTCTTGGCAATGGAAATTTCGGTCCAAGTAGCATGATGTCATAAAAGCAGAGTGCAAAGGCGTGCTATCCAGGATGCACTGGCTTAGCTCAGTGGGTTATAAGACACTCGGCTTCAGAGCGTGCACGCTTGGCGCGAGGTCGTATATAGGCTCGAAATTCACTACCGCCAACGTTTTTTCATTCGAATTTATTCTATTGTTATGCGCTACTTTCTTTATAGCGATTACCGAGGCGTAGTTAGAACGCAGACGAGAGCTAATTGCGCCAACAAGGAACGCACGCGCGGACAACATAGTTTTCCGTTGCATTATCCCGGCCTAGGTCTTAGGAAATACTTCGTTGGATACTACGTTAGCTTCTCTGAAACTTTACCAATTAAGCTTGTGCCCTAAAATGCATATTTTAAATCTTGCCTTCTTTAACTTAGCGAAGTAGCTAAAAATAGCGCTTCAAAAAACCTCAAGAAACCTCCTTGAAAAAAAAAAATTCGCAAGAACACTAAGACCACAATGTCGTTGATTTCATTTGCCTTAAAAGAACAAGTTTCCGTAAAGGCTCAGTTCAAGTTAAATAAAACAGCCGGTATAGAAACGAACGACGACGCACCTTGGTCTTGTGCCCCTGCCTTGCCGATGAGACCCAGCTGCTTGGCGAAATCGTCACCGTACCACACGAACAGCTCCTCTGCGGCGTTCACCACTTTGCACGTTCTGTAGTATACGGCTCCCTGGCGCACGAACGCCGCCAGGTTCTGCTGACTTTGCTCTGGAGCACAGTTAACGTAGCGCATCCAGTTGGAACGGTCCAGGGGGCGACCGTCCACCAGGAACACTCGGCCGTTCTGACGGATCTGGAACGGGCCACAACGCACGAGTGGTCTAACTCTAGCTCTGATCAACTGTCAGCTGACGGCGCTGCACAAGACACAGCACGAAGGGACGAGACACGTCACTGCATGTCCAGTTCCTTCCTTCCGTCTTGTTGAGTTATACATAGAGTCAACAGTTTATCATTACACTCGTTGCACTAGTATCTATCGGGTGCCTGTGATTTGCGCGATACGCTGACACGCGGGATCACACATAACACGCACCTGCCAAGTGTAGCCGTTTGCTGCGCTGCTGTCCACCTTGACTCCCTCGTACGGCCCAAAGCACAGCCTCTTCGGCAGCCGCTTCAAGGTGAACACGCCGTACTGAGCGCCTTTGATGGTTGAACGGCGCACAGACAACCCATCGGGCACGGTCTTATTTGCGCGCTGGGGGTCACCCAGAGGAACCTGCAATAGATATACATAGCAAATATTTTCTAGGTCGTGCCTATACTATATACAAATAGTCTATCGTCTGGGCACAGCTGCTTTCTGGCAGCGTTTAGTCGCTTCTGCTTCGCAGTGCCGATTGAGCCGGCAGATCCCGGCCATAGCCTTGACAAGCGTCATTCAGGTAGCGTTTCCAACTACTTCTTTCGCGACATATTTGCGACGAGATATAGCGGTGCAGCTCCACAATTGAGGCACTTGTAGCGTGTAAAACATTAAACGTCGCACAATCGAGGCGCAATAGTTACCCACCAAGCACGGAATGATTAGTAATGACCTGCAGTGACGAGAACAAAAATGTAGTTCTTCTAGAAACCTGACCTTCACAGGTGACCGTACGAAACGCACATTAGCAAAACAAACGGTAGCTTTTGCGATACCCTTGTACTTCGTCAGTGAAACAGGAATACACCAAATGTTTGTGTGCATGACTTCGCCAGTGAACTCACATCAAGCTGCTTCGACAAAAGTACAGTGCCAGCAGGTACAAAAAATAAAGGCTTACTAAGTGTGAGTGCTAAAGATGACAAGTTGGACGGGCAGCCGGCCACAAAATATTACCGACCATGAAATCTGAGAAAAAGCTGAATATCTCCGCCGCATCACAACGCAGCCTGGTATTTGCATTTCAGGCCTCCCTAGAATATGCTAACACTGCCGTATACAGTTGTACTGGCTACTCGTACAGGCTGCTCGGTAATTGAAGGTTTTCTTAGATCCCGTGGTCCGTAAACTTTTGTGGCCGGGTGTACAAGGCGGTTCCTATGATTCGATGACTGAATGGTCGATTACATTATAATCTCAGTTTCATGCGCATTATTCACTCATTTCATGTCTTATTCTTATTGTATTTGATGTGGAATTACTACTAGCTTGTCTTTGCGACGGCACGAGGTTGACCCTTTCTTGTCTTTATATATATATATATATATATATATATATATATATATATATATATTGCTCATGAGGCCAGGTGCGCCGATCTCGGAGATAGGGCAATCTACGGTGCAGTGTGGTAATTTTCGAACGAAATGGCGCTGATTGCACCCGTACTGTTAATTTTACCTACTTATCAACTAATTCTCGTTTCACGTGGGTACCGGAGAAGCCGCCTTCCTGACACCATTGCCTCGCGCGAGCCCATACTCATTCCAAGCAAACTTGCCCCATTTTACAAAAGTATTCTGTAAGGTGGCTTTTCCTCAGCATCTCTATATCTTCGGTGGTGCACCCTTTACAGGGGTAAAATAGAATGTGGTTATTTACGAATCTAATGGCGCTAATCACGCTCGTACTGCTAACATTACCTACTCTACGACTGATTCTCCGTTATAGAAGTTGTAGTCATGTTAAGTCCTATATTTTGATGCATATTGAAACTCGCTACCATGCTATGTAGATACAGAAGGGTCGTTTTTTTTTTCATTTCTTTCTTCTGGAAGTGGTTACAAGATAACCAGATCCCAGATGCGTCTACCACATCTGAAATCAACTAAGGCGACCTTGTCCTCGAAATTATGCACACTACGCCGGCAGGCGTTTCCACAGTCGCTGCAAACAACCGCGACGTTGCCTCTCATGTAGGTATAGTTATAAGGCCTATTCGGTGCAGTGAAAGCAAAAGAAATTCAAGGAGCACTTGGTTATCCCTACGTGGATCAATGGGATAGCATTGCGGCCACGTCTGCAGAAGCGCGGCGACGTCCAGTGGCGCCACTGGCGGAGTCACGTGACTCGAGCTGCCACGTCAGCAGAAGCGCCGCGACGTCACGTGACCCACGGTGTTCCTTAAAAGGTGCGCACGATGCAAGGTCGTGGGTTCTACTCCCACCAAAGTTCGAGGGATGCGACTCCTCCCCCCCCCCCCCCAAAAAAAAAGGTCGTGGGTTCTAATTCATTAATTAACTCTACCTTAATTACCTTCGCCTTAATTAAAACTAAAGTCCATGGGTTGGACTCCCACCAGTGGTTGAGGGTTCGTAGCCTTTTTGGATTATCGTATGCGTGGTCACGCCAACGCCGGAGTTTCCGGCTCATGAGCCACATAATGCTTTCGCATTAAAATTTGTATCCCGTGAGTTTTACGGGGTGCACATGATGTCCAGGCACATGTTCCTAAACATGTCATGATCATGCATGGAACGGAATGGTCTTGTCGCAGGTATGCACATCATGTGCACCCCGTTTCTAAAAGGAAATTTCTGGTGTATCTACAACCGCGCCCGGGACCTTACACGTGATTGGTGTCACCTGTAAGGCACATACAGAACATACAGCACATACACTTGATTGGTGTCGGTGGTTGTATATAAATGGTCCACCGTTGATATACTGAATTGTATTCTGGGGTTTTACGTGCCAAAACCACGATCTGATTATGAGGCACGCCGTAGTGGGGGAGTCCGGACTAATTTTGACCACCTGGGGATCTTTAACGGGCCCTCAATGCACGGAGCACAGGCGTTTTTTGCATTTCGCTCCCATCGAAATGCGGCCTGCGCGGCCGGGATTTGATCCCGCGACCTGGTGCTTAGCTACAAAACACCATAGCCGCTAAGCCACCACGAAGGGTAACCGTTGATAAACTGCTTCGCAGTATGTGCAATGTCCGCATCGTACGTCACTTGCACCAACTTCCATAACCCCGTTCAGAACGGCGACATTGCCAGGAAGGCCTTGGTGGCAAGGGAAACATGTTAGGTTGTATCACGACTCTGGTTGTACTATGAGATATTCCTTGTCGAGATGATTGAGTTGTGTTGGAAAGTACAAAAACTAGAGCACATGTCATTACTGAAGCAGTTACAGTTCCACCAAACAACCGCGCGAGCTGACGGAGCTCATCACATATGCTTGCAGCCTTCATATCTCTTCAGCACTCCTAAAAAGCTGTTATGCGCTTTCTTGCAGTCTTGAGGAATTCTAAAGTAATCTAAAAAAAAATTTCAGGCGCCCAACTCGTTCAATGCAGCAGCATGGAGCGAGGAACAATGATGCGTCAGATTGTCAGGTTGAGTGAAGAATGAAAATATATGAAGTATCCTCCCTCAAACATTACGTGCCTTTACCGCAGCCGTGGCTTCGTGGTTGAAAGCCGTCTGTTCCATACGGGAAGTTCAAAACCAAAGCTGCTATGTCCCCTTCTATCCACGGGTATAAAAGTGGGTATGAGCGTATACCCAGCATGGCACTCGCCTTGCAGACGAGAGTTCGACGAAAGCCCGTCGGGTCGGGATGAAAGACGACAAAATAGACCAAAATACACCGACCAAAATTTTATTTGTTCAGCGTGCGTCTTTCTCTGGCACTCGCCTTGAAACTCCCGTGAAATTCATTAGCGACAGTGGTTCACGCGTCGAGGAAGAAGACACCGTGAGTATGAACACACAGACGCCCAACTCTCGTGATAAGCAAAAAGATTATACTAACATCAGGGCGCTTCACTTACCGGAGTGTCCTTCACTGGCGTTAGGGGTCCATGGACGGGACAGTCTCCCGGGTAGTCCATCTTGCAGTCGTCACAAACTGGGAGCAGAAGAGTTCATAACCAAGTTGGGCTGCGGCTACGGCTAAGAACTCATGACATTTGTGCTGGCTATAAGTTGTCCTATTTTGAAAAAAATACCTCCCCAATTTATAAACATTCATTATGGCCAAGTAGGGGGTGTCGAATAAATCATATGGTATGCGTCTCATGTGGGCCCGTCTCATATGATATGCGTCTCATTTGTCCTGAGCCCGTTGCTGTTCCTCATTTACATTAATGACTTGCCATCTAACATTACATCAACCATTCGTTTGTTCGCAGATGACTGCATCATTTTTCGCAAAATTCTTTCATCTTCAGATCACCTAGCACTTCAAAGTGACCACGACCACATAACCGCTTGGTGCACATCATGGCAAATGTCACTTAATTAACACCGAGAAATGCAAGCTCATGACATTCAGCCGGAAAAAATCAGTCTCTTCTTCCAATTACTTACTGAATAATACTTTAGTGTCCCGCGCGCTTTCATATAAATACCTAGGTGTTCATTTCACGAGTAACCTCTGTTGGTCCACCCACATACAGAAAGTAACAGCCAAAGCATCGCGCACATTAGGATATCTAAAACGTAATCTCCATGGAACTCCTGCCACTACACGTATGCTCGCATATCAAACATTTGTTCGTCCGCAACTCGAGTACGCATCACCCATTTGGTCACCTCATCAGGCTTATTTAATTAATTCCCTCGAATTGGTTCAAAATCGTACCGCACGTTTCATTTCCAGGAACTACAACCGTCACTCAAACGTAACAAACAATAAATCGTCGCTCTCCCTTTCTACATTGCAATCAAGGAGAATAATCGCCCTAATCTGTCTATTACACAAGGTAGTCTATAGCGTCAATCATTCAACGCTGCCTCTTGCACAAGCTTACCACACGTCACGTCGTTTAAACAACCCTTTAAGCTTCCAACGCATTTCTGGTAGAACCGTTGCATTTAATTCATCGGCTTTGCCGCAGGCTATCATTCACTGGAATGGTCTTCCTGAGCACATCGTGAAGATCCGTGATCCAGCTAGTTTTAGGGCCGAAGTAACGGCCATTTTTTCTAAGTACTAATGCGGTATTAACTATTGTATAATGTTATGTTTACTTTTCAGTGATGGGTACTGACAGTCAATAAGCTTTGTTTTGCATGGTCATATTACTTATGCTCCTGACATTACCCCTATCTATGTAATCGCCCCCCCCCCCCCTCTCACATAATGCTCCGATGCTGGAGTCTGTGAGGCAACGTGAATAAATAAATGTGTGTCAGCGTAAGCCACACCATCGAAAAACGTTGCTTGCCTACTTGTCTGCTATGACACCTTACAAAAAAAGAGTGAGTATTAGAAGGTGGCCTATATTCACTCATATTTCGACCGTAGCCCATCACTGTCATTGTTTAAGAAGGAATTGGCTTAAACTAGCAGATCGCTTATTGGTTGAGAACTCCAGAATCCCACAATCAGAAAAAGAAAATACGTTCTTGCAGTAATCATGAAGGCCGAACACTGAATTTTATAAAGTTTTGCTCCCAACCAGGGTGCCTATGATGTCATGATGACGTCATGGTGCATTTTCCTAATGTGGCTGCTCTCTTCTCAGGAAAATTCCAAGAAATTGCCGGACTCACTCACTCCTTGCTTGCATTTGCTTTCAGTGCAATAATTTTTTTTCTTTCAGTATTGGTAGACAGCTACTGCCGAGCACACGCTGTAAAAATCTGTTACGTCTCGATGAGATGGTACGCACGTGACATGCAAGGCACCGTCGCACCCTGTTCAGCATTTTTTTTTTCGATCTCTATTCAGATTTTGACCACGAGGGAAGTGCACTTACACCCGTATTCATTCAAACTTGGCTAACTTATTTTTAACGTTCGCCTCAAGTTCACAATTGCAGTTGCCGGTGCAACGAGAAATTTCTAAGCCTGTATAGAGCAAATAAAGTGAGCAAATAAAGGTAAGCTGCAGAAAACTGCAAGTTCAGAAATGAGGCATGTGTCCCCAATTCTTCCACTGGGCTATGTGCAAATAACGCACTCGCGGGTGAGAAAGAGCCAGACACAACGTGTGCGTGTTGTGTGTGCGTGTGTGTGAGAATGTGTGCGTGTGTTTTCAAAAAAATTCGGCAGGAACCATCCCACGATGAGGGCAGTCGATGGTAATGCGTTTATCATTGAATCAACATAACCACACGACGTATCGCCACCGTCGAAACGAGTTGTGCATGAGGGGTGTACCGCCCCGGGACTCCTCTTTCGCGTTTCCTTAAAAACAATCGGCGCCATCTAGTAGCGCGGCCGTGAAGCCTGCGCGTGGCCTCCGAAATGCCTGGCACGCCGGAGCGTGCGAACGCTGAGAAACGCGTCATGCGGTGCCCGGACTCCGTGTAATTTTCTTCTTTCTTTTTTTTACTGTGTTAGCATGAGCCCTAAATTGAATCATTAGTGTAAGGCAGTATTGATTTCAATATATGTCCATTTTGTGCTTGTTTTTTTCCCGTTTGTGTGTCTACACTTATTGCAAATATTGTCTATCCTACATATTAGACATTTTATTATATAGATCGATACTCCAGGCGCATTCCTGCCTTCGGTGACGCCGACGCCGTGAAGTTTAGTATAAAGTCTAAGGGCGATTAAGTCGTCACCGGGCGCCATATGCTGTATGAGTGAAAGCGTGCGTGGGTGAGCCGGAGATCGCGGTTCAATCTCGCGCTTGCAAGGGATCAAAGCGGGCTGTAGAGCGCCGTCTTCCTTCGCGCGCAAGGCTACGTGGGAAGGGTATGAAGGTGGAGGGGGGGGGGGGGGGGGCTGCGTTTTATTTTGGGTCTCTACTCCGGGTGGCTTGGGCGGCCGCGCGCGTCCACCCGGGCCGCTGTATTCCCACCAGCTGCGGCTGAGCTCCCAGAGAGGCTGAGCTCCCACCAGCTGCGCGCTACGGCGCATGCGCCGTGACGTCATCTCGGCGTTTCGTCTGCTGCGCTCTGCCCATACACTGTGCATAACATTCATCCCACGTGCCCTACGTGTGCTCGGACTGCAAGTGTTTCGCGAGGCATTCCCCGATGCCACGGACCACGAGGAAATGCTTATACACTTCGCATAGCCATGACCAGTCAGGAAGCGATCAGCTCCGCTGTGTCTTTAGCCTTGCGCCACTAGTGCGCAAGCTACCCCGTTTTTTTCTTTATTGCATATGAAAAAAGGGTCGCCGTTTCTCCCGAAACGCGAAGCATTGATTGCGATAGAAAATGAATAGTAAGCTACACGAAGTAAGGATAGCAGTTTTATCGGCCGTATAAACTTGTAAACATAGGCACACTATCCAAATGAACAAGCACGGTGTCAGGCGCGCACAAGCAAACATGAACACATCTCACTCGATGACAAGGGAAACTCGCTGTCAAACCGCTGGAGCGAGGAAGTGCGGCTACAGCAGCGAGCGAATCGGCCTCCGTGCAGCGTCCCGTATCAGCGCGAACTAAGCCGCGAAAACACAGCGCACGGGGCGGACTCTCTCCCCGTCGCAGATGGCTTTCAAGATACAGCGGCCTAGGTGGGCGCGCGCGGCCGCCCGAGCCAACCGGAGACCCAAAATACACCCCCCCCCCCTCCATACCCTTCCCACGGAGCCTTGCGCGCGAAGGAAGACGGCGCTCTTCCTCCCGCTTTGCTCCCTTGCGTGCGCGAGATTGAACCGCGATCTCCGGCTCACCCTCGCACGCTTTCAATCACACATACATCATACGGCGCGCGACGACGACTTTATCGCCATTAGACTTTATACGAAACCTCACGGCGATGGCGTCACCGAGGCAGGAATGCGCATGAAGTGTCGATCTATATGCTATAATTGCTATCGCAATAAAGTTTCTAATATGTAGGATAGACAATATTTGCAATAAGTGTAGACACACAAACGGAAAAAAAAAACAAGCACGACATGGACATATATTGAAATCAATACTGCCTTACACTAACGATTCAAGTTAGGGCTCATGTTAACAAAGTAAAAAAGAAGAAAAGAAAATTACATAGAGCCTGGAAACCGCATGACGCGTTTCTCAGCGTTCACACGCACCGGTGCGCCATGCATTTCGGAGGCCACGAGCAGGCTTCACGGCCGCGCTACTAGATGGCGCCGATTGTTTTTAGGGAAGCGCGAAAGAGGCGTCCCGCTGCGGTACACCCTTTATGCATAACTCGTTTAAACCTGGTTGATTTAATCAGGTATACTACACATGTTTTTATTTTAACAATTTTGTATCATCATCATCATCAGCCTATATCTGTGTCCACTGCAGGACGAAGGCATCTCCCTGGGATCTCCAATTACCCCAGTCTTGCGCTAGGTGATTCCAACTTGCGCCTGAAAATTTCGTAACTTCATAGTCTTCTGCCGTCCTCGACTGCGCTTCCCTTCTCTTGGCACCCATTCTGTAACTCTAATAGTCCATCGGTTATCTATCCTACGCGTTACCTAGCCTGCCCAGCTCCAATATGTTTCATAAGATCAATTAGAATATCGGTTATCACCGCTCGCTCTCTGATCTACACTGCTCTCTTCCTGTCTCTTAGCGTTAGGCCTGGCATTTTTCGTTCCATCGCTCTTTGTGCAGTCCTTAACTTGTTCTCCAGCTTTTTTGTTGACCTCTAAATTTCTGCTCCATATGTTACACCGGTAGAATCAAATGATTGTACCCTTTTTTTTCAACGACAGTGGTAAGTTCCCAGTCAGGATTTGGCAATGCCTGCCGTATGCACCCCATGCAACCCAATTTTATTCTTGTGTAAGTTTCTTTCTCATGATCAGGGTCCCCTGTGAGTAATTGACCTAGATAAACGTACTGCTTTACAGACTCTAGAGGCAGACTGGCGATTCTGAATTCTTGTTCCCTTGCCAGGCTATTGAATATTGTTTGTCTTCTGCATATTAATCTTCAACCGCACTTTTATTCTCGGTTAAGGTCTGCAATCATTTGCTGTAATTCGTCTCCATTGTTGCTGAATAGGACAATGTCATCTACAAACCGAAGGTTGCTGAGATATTAGCCGTTGATGCTCACTCCTAAGCCTTTCCAGTCTAAGAGCTTGAATACTTCTTCTAAGCATGCAGTGAATAGCATTGGAGAGATTGTGTCTCCTTGCCTCACCCCTTTCTTGATAGGTAACTTTCTACTTTTCTTGAGGAGAACCAATGGAATCTCTGTAGATATTTCCCAAGATATTCACGTATGCCTCCTGTACTGTATTACGCAATGCCACTATGACTGCTGGCATCTCTACTGAATCAAATGCCTTTTCTTAATCTATGAAAGCCAGATAGAGAGGTTTATGGTACTCCGCTGAGTTCCCGATTACCTTATTGATGACATGGATGTGACCCATTGTAGAATATCCCTTCCTGAAGCCAGCCTGTTCTCTTGGTTGATTGAAGTCAAGTTGCCCTGATTCTATGGGAAATTATCTTGGTGAATATTTTATACAGTACTGAAAGCAAGCTAATGGGCCTATAATTTTTAAATTCTCTAACGTATCTCCTCTTATGCATTAGTATAATGTTGGCATTCTTTCAGTTCTGTGGTACACTTCAAGTGATGTGGCATTGTGTGTAAAGGGCCGCAAGCTTTTCAAGCATGATATCTCCTCCATTTTTTTTTAAATCAACTGTTATTCCATCTTCTCCAGCCGCTTTTCCCCGGGTCATGCAAGCCCCTTCTAACTTCATCGCTAGTTAAAGGAGCCTCAGCATACTGTTCATCATTACTTCGAATGAAAGTAGCTTGGCTGCTCTGAGAATTGTACAGGTCAGTATAGAATTCGTCCATTACTCTTACTATGTCATCGAAATTGCTGATGATATTGCCCTGCTTATCTTTCAGTGCAAACATCTTGCCTTGTCCTATGTGAAGTTTTGTCGTCACTGATTTCATGCTGCGTCCATATTTTACGGCGTCCTCAAATTTTCCCACCTCATATTTTCGAATATCCCTTACTTTCTTCCTGTTGATCAGTTTTGACAGTTCAGCGAATTATATCTGATCTCCTGCATTTTTGTATACATCTTCTTAATCTTCTTTTTCATCCTAAAGCATTCTCTCTCTGCATTGTAACCACTACCTATGCAACTGCTAGATGACGTGCCGCCTGGTGTTATAATATGCAACTGCAATGGAAGTTGCGCGCGTATCGACGCTACGCGCATCTCACAAGTGGCACGATGCGATGCTAATGGTGATGATGATATTTATTGGCATCCCCTTCGAAATGTGGTGGTGTCAAACAGTCACCTAGCCTGCTTTATTTATTCAGGTATTCCATACGTGGTTTTCATGTATGTATGGCGCAGGCCTGTCACTTTTTTCTTCCTCAAGGCAATCCAACCATTTCACGGCCAATAATCCCCCATAGTGGATCGGAGCCTGGCGATGCCTGCGATGGACACCGGTGGCGGACCGAAACGTGCTATTGGAATGAGCCCATAATTGCTTACGCTGTAAAAACGTGATAGGCTTGCTTACACAGGTAGTCTTCGTCCGGTCCCTCTTCACATTCCATGTAGTTAACCTCCTTCCGTTGCCGTCTAGGGTAACGGATATCGCCGGAAGAGTCGCTGCCCGTAGAAGCTGCAATGAATCGGATATTAAAAGGGTGCAGAAAGGCTTTTCTTTCGTTTCGGTGTCATAACACCCGCCGAAATTTTGAGTACATAAAAAAATACAAACCAGTTGCGAGCTCCTTATGAATCATTATTAGCGCATGCGTCAATGTTCTCAATGGAAGCGTATACATACAATTCAAAGATTAGCTCTCATTGTTTATGGCATACGTTGCTTGCATGATAAGCAACTAGATTTAGTTGTGTGAGTATTATAAGTTAACGAAATGCTACAACATAACTCTTTTTTATATTGCTTTAGGGCACGTGTTGTATACTCGCGCAGTTGAAACGAGCAAGTCTCGAGGCGGGTTCCTTTTAGTATAGAGTCATCAGCTTAGCACACGATTCGATGCAGCGGTCACGTTTATTTATCATGGATTATATTGAGTGCCCCATTTACATTCGTCCCTCACTGAGCAAAGAAGGGTTCCGGAAAGTATTGTACGAGTATGAAACGCCGATGCACGTATTTTGACTCATACGATGTGACGGGTATACATGTCTGATAAATATCACATGCATGGCTCTATCAAGTTTTAGTCAAATTCAATAGGCCTTTTACAGCTGACTGACTACAGCCGCGCACTTGTAGGATGTATCCTAAATATATGAAGGTGACTTGGCGAATTTCTCGTTACATAACTGCTCGTTTTTATTTGTTGCGCAACTGGTATTTGTTTTAGGTGGTTCTTCCGAATGCACTAAATTCCCTCAATGCCACATACGAAACGTGGATATATATGTACAACTTAAAATATCAAAAGAAGCAGCTGTTATAACAGCTATAGCTCTGTGGTATACGCATCTGTGCTCTTTTTTCACCCCGTACAAATAATAAGCTGTTACTCGTGGACACCAAGCAGCAGTTCGCGGCTTCGAGTCTAGGCTGAGGCCGCAGCACTGCGAATGGGCCAGGCGTATTTGGCCAGGATGCCAAAACGCTCGTTTACTTATTGCTTCAGGCACTCATTAAAAAAAAACATTCCAGGTGGCCACAATTAACCAATAATGTTCTACAAATATAGCTCGTTGCCAAGCTTTGTGATGTAAGGACCAAATTCCCAATCAATAAATCGCTCAAGCAATCAATCAAATTTATGACGTCAAAGTGGCGCCGCTTCAGCGGCACACACTCACAGATAGGCTTGTTGGTCGATTCTCCGTCACTGTCATCGCACTCGGCGTAGTTTATCTTCTTCTGAGCGCGACTGGGGCGCTTGGAGCCAGCGTCGCTTGCGTTAGCGCCTGTAACGAAGCGCGCACTTGGAATTAGTACTGTGCAGGTAAACTCAAAAGTGTTTTAGTACGCGTCAATATACCATCACTCCGATACAGCCACCGTCTAGCACGGCCGCACGCGTTTTGAACGTCTCATATTTGTTGTGCCGCGAATGCACCTGTCGCAGTTCAGCTGCACAAACCTGATATGTGACAGAGACTGTAACAGTTTATGCTAAAACACCCGCCGCAGTGGCTCAGTTAGCTCTGGTGTTGCGCTGCTGAGCACGAGGTCGCGGGATCGAATCCCGGCCGCGGCGGCCGCATTTCGCGAAATGCAAAAACGCCCGTGTGCTTGCGTTGTAGTGCACGTTACAGAACCCCAGGTGGTCAAAATTAATCCGAAGCCCTCCATTACGACGTGCCTCATAATCACGACTGCTTTTGGCACGTAAAACCCCAGAAAGAAGAAGTATATGCTAAAACAATCTCAGATTATATTAGTTTAGGGTGAACTATCGCACTACACAACACCCAAATATACAGCCGTGGACTTGATATTTTAAATTTTCAGAGGAAGATGAAGATTTGAAGCAAATGAAAACGGACCAGTGTGGCAAGCTATACTGTGGGAATGGACAGTAGTTAATGGGATCTCTTGCATGAACACTGGAGCAGTTACCTTTCTTCGGGGACAGTCTCGCTGTTTTAAACCTCACGTTCTCTGGAACAAATGCTGTCATGTCATCGTGGTCAACCATTGACTGCGCCACACACAGTGACTCTTGTTTTTGAAGTAGTAGGTCCGCTAACCTTTCCGGAGCTTCATAAGAGAAGTTTTACTAATTATGCCCGTTTTAAGACTTGTTTGAAAGCAGCGTTTCATTCAATGAGGCACATGATATGGAGTCAAAAGGCTGATAGTTTATGCTCGGTATTGGAGGACCCTTGAAAACGATCTGAATTTGCAATGCATTCGAGTTAGAAGTAATAGCCCTGGTAAATGGTGGTGGAATTATGGCTGCACTAGAGAATATTGGCGGAGAAAAGCTGCGTGGAAAAAGCTTCTGCACAACCAGTGTCCGACTAACTGGAACGATTACAAATGCATAAGCGGCCGCCTTTTAACGCACAGTTTCTAAAGCGAAGGATGAGTATAACATCAGGCATTTTGATTTATTGTCCCAAACATGTAACAGAGGGGCATTGTTCCGCTTTCTGAGATCACGAGAGATGATTCAACCATCAAATAATTCTGACTCACTTGTTCTCACGCCAAGTGAAATTACTGAGTTCTTGGAACAAATTGGCAAAAGGCTTGAGAGCCTCATCTTGCCTCCCTTGTCGGTCTTTTTTGCTTGGCTCTGTTTAAGATTTCGAGGAGGTGTCATTGACGGAATTGGTCTCAGTGGTTGTAAGTTTACCCACTGCTGCCCCCGGTCCGGATGGAGTTACCACCGCAATGATAAAAATGATGTCTAAGGAGTATCCTGACGACTTATTGGCTTTTCTTAATAATTCTATAGAGATGGATTAGATACCATTTCAGTGGAAACTCGCGAAAGAAATATTGCTCAAAAATCAAGGTAGCGGGTATACACTGGCCAATATTCGGCCTATTTCATTAACGTCAAACCTTGTTAAGCTAGTCGAAAGAATATTACACGTCCCGAATCATGAAGTTCAGGAACACCAGAGAACTGCTGAGCCCTTCCCGAATTGGTTTTAGAACAGCCTTGTCCATGTGGTGTGTGCACGCAGACATAGAGAGCCGAATTAATCTTGCACGGCGTCAGGGGAAATGTGCTGCACTGGTCACGCTAGATGTCGCCAAAGCTTATGACAGTGTCGAGCATTTAATATTGTTGGACAGAATGAATGAACTAGATCTTCCTGAATACTTTATAAGATGGACAGCCGAGTTCTAGAGGGGGAGAGAATTCTTCTGTGTTTGGAATGTGCTCACTTCTAGAAGATTTAGACAAACTTGGGGTGTGCCTCAAGGCGCCGTTTTGTCTGCCCTGTTTTTCAATAGGTTACTTAGTAATATTCCTTGTTATGCTGACGTAAACACACACGTTTACGCAGATGATATTGCATTTTGTGCTTCTCCAGACGACATTCAGTGTCTTTACAGAACATTGCAAGTTATATCTCAATACACTTAAACAATGGCTGGAAGGAATTCACCTATCTCTCAACGTTAACAAGAGTGCTGTAGTGGTCTTTCCGATAAGGAGTCCAGTGAATATCTCTCTGTTATATGAACGAATTCATCCCCCACGTTGCACATACCAAGTACCTTGGGGTGGTTTATGACAGCAAACTCAATTGGCTACCGTATTTGGAGCATGTTGCTGCAAAAGGGGGCTGTGCTCTTGAAATATTACGACAGCTGAGCAATAATTGGTCGGTAATGCGAAGAGACACGCTACTAATGATATACAGCATGTATGTAAGGCCAATATTATAATTTGGGTGTGTTCTCTGGGTGTGTTCACCGGTGCCGCTTACAAAATTCCACCTATGTTCGAATAGAACGGGATGCGCTCCGCCTTGGCCCCGGGCCTCCCCAAATTCGTATCGAACGCCGTGCTGTACCTGGAAGCGCGAGTGCCGTCGTTAATAGTTAGGTTTCGACTATTAACAGTGCAAACCTTTCTGCGACTACATGGATCGACGTTTTAGTAGACACCAGACAGTGTTTATTAGTCAGCCCATTTTATTTTTAATGTCTATTGGCTCCGTTTTCATATGCCTCTGGTGGTTCTTGCGCAGCCACTACTCGAGCCCTTGAATGCTAAACTCTAAATAAAATACCTCCATCAAAATCTACTACCGTCTCTCTAGAAATTATTTTCGATAAGTTTTTCCCGAATAATGCAAAATTTTTATCTTCATGAACTCTCAATGACTGGCTGGATGATCACTTCAGTCATATTCAGATCAACGCTTTAATAGCTACCGATTCCTCACAGAGCAACCAATTGAAGGCAGGTGTAGGAATTTTTGTCATTCGCTAGATTGGTCCTATTTCATTAGGCTTCCTGATTTTATTCCTATCTATACAGCAGAATTTTTAGCTGTAGTTTTAGCACTGTGCAGATTTAGCCCCTCTCATTCATCAGTAGCTATTATCACCGACTCTCCCTATGTTCATTGCTTGCAACGCGTAGCGACTCAAAAAATTCGCAAGCATTATATTTCTTGGCTCCGTCTTATTTGTGTTTGCTTCGCCTAATTTGGGTGCCTGAGCACAAAGGTTTGCCTTTGAATGAGTGTGCGGACACATTAGCAAAGGCTTCCCTGGGTGGCCCTATATAGTACCTGCCGTTCCCCCAACCGCCTATGTCACTGCCGCTAGGTTTAGGGTATTAACAATGATGAGCGAGATATATAAATCCAGTGTGGCTTCACCTTCGGACTACCACCATCTAATATTTCCTTGGAGCCTTAAATTCTGCCCAACACGCAAATTAGTCATTACACTAACCAGACTACGCTGCCGCATACCGACACTTAAAGTTTTATACACGTTGGGCTGGTCTGGCGGCATCTCCTTTGTGTATACAGTGCGGGGAACCAGAAACTATTGATCGCTTCCTCCTTGCACGACGACGATTCCCCTAAGTAAGAAAAATTATGCTCGAGACCCCTGTCGATATGCTTGGACTCAGCATGAACGTCCCCGTCTTGCTTTCGTTCGGAGCTTCCACAATGGGGTACAACCACCAGAATGTTTGTACTACAAATGCAAAACTTTATTAGTGATTCCAATCGTCTGCCTTCCTAAAGCAGTAAATTACAATAATTAATTAGCTATTTTTTCGATTCACCTTACCATGAAGACTGTTCCACTTTGACATCATATCAGAATAAATCTTTCCCTGATATTTCTGGTTTTCTTTTTCTAAACTTTTCAAATCTATTTTCTCCGAACCGCCCAATTCTTGGGCGATCCCCCACGGTCGGTATGTGCCATTTGCACAGATGATGATCATCATCATAAATATATGTGGTCTCACACTGGAGCCAACGCCTCGACAATGGGACTTGTATCCGTCAAGTCAGTCGCGAGTGACGTGAAAGGATGATCTTGAAACTTGAAAGCGTAAAGCTTTCCTATTGGCTCTGTCCGCCATTATCGTGGTCGGCCGAAATTTCTCCGCCGATAGAATCAGGTGATGTTGGCACTTGCAGGGAAGAGAAGAGGGGCTGCCACGGAGGTGTACACAGCTGAGAGGAAGTTGGTCAACGGGGCAGAGGGGCAAATGATCGTTAAAGTATCGAGGTGCAAAGCATCGTTAAGGCCTCCAGATGTTAGAAACAACCGAAGTATTTTCACAACGATCAATGCGCTACAAGAGACATTCAGAAGTGTCAATCTGTAAATGCTGCTATGGGGAATACTTACTCTTGTGGTCGGTTGCAGCACCAGCTGCGAGCTGCCTGTTGTCTGTGAGGACGGCGCGGTCTTTGACGGGAGCCGTCCAGGTCTTCTTGCGTGGAGCGAGTTTTACTGCACCGCTGTTTTCTTTGCCCTTGGCGCCAGTTTTGGGTGCCTATTATTAAGGACAAAAAAATAACTATGAATAATAATAGGAAGAAGAAAGACATACATTAACGCGAGTATGGCATATCAACTGAAGGAGACGCACGATGTCGAACGAAAGCGGTGTACATATAGTAAAAATACAGGTCAGTGGAGGGGGGCACAGTGCAGTCATGTTTAAAGGGGTCACCGGAGTTAAAAGATATTCTATACACTGCATGTAGCTGCTACGAAACACCAGCGTTTCGGATTCGTATTCACGAAATAAACATCCATGTGGCACTGCGCGCTACCAAAACGTTGACAGTCGTGGGTTCGAGCGCCTTAACTCTATCTTATAATTAAGGTACGGTTAAGTAAGGCACTCTAACCCACGCCCTTTGTTTGTGGCACCATGTGGCATGTTGGCACCATGAATTTCGGTGTCATTGAATTTTGGTACCATAACGCCGGACGTCTGATTTTTCGACCCATTAGCCATCTGAGGGTTTCGCGCGCGAGCTCGACACCAGGTTCTGTATACACCTTTCCACCGTTTACATATACAGGGTGTCCCAGCTATCACGCAGCACGTTTTAAAAAAGGTGGAACAGCGTTACGCGAAGCAAACCTTGTACGTATTGTTTCCAGTGCAATGGAGTAGCCGACAGTAATTTTTTCGTTAGTGAGATTTAATTAGTTAATTGTAATTAATTATCTAACTCGAGAAGTACTGTCCTAATTGTCAAATTGTCAATGAGAAAATTGTAGAGAAACATGAAAAACTCCCGATACAGCTTTCTGTTGCTCAATACCTGCTACAAAAATGTGTTTTTCCGAGCGTGAAATGAGCCCGCGAATACACGCAAAATGCCTCGAGCGGCCAGCCGCTCGACAATGTAGACATTTTTCCCTCCTGCCTCGGCCATTGAACCCTGCCGTATTGTACAAACAAACAAATAAATAAATAAGGTCACCGTGTCCCCCGAAAGGTGAAGCATTGATAGCGATAGCAAAGTATTAGACAACTACATGAAGTAAGGTTTGTGGTCTTATTGGCCGTTTAAGCTGCAGTAAACGTTCGCTTACTAATTAAATTAACAAACATGATGTCAATTAAGCGCGCACAGGCGAACATGAACAGATCTCACTCGACGACTGCGAACACTCGCTGCGACAACGCTGGCATGATGATGAGAACCAGCAGCTGGGAGCAAACGATTCGCGCTGCCTCTCGCTCAACGCCTCTCCAAAACTTGAGCTTACGCGACCTCCAACTCTAGACTTCCCGGGAAGACAGCGCACATGAAGCGACCAGCCATCTATGGTATCCCAGTGCTTTGCACCTGCTGCTGATCACTTCCAAGATATGGCGCGCCGGCCACGATGCGCTTAGCCTCACGGACAGCTATGCGCAGCCACGTCCGGACTAGAGGAGGAGACGCTCGCTTGGCTGCTACCCCCCCCCCCCCCTCTCCTTTTCGCGAGCTTCATCACGTTACTGCGTGTTCGACTTGATGACGTCACACCCGCTTGATGACGTCACGTCCAACATTGGACAAGCGAGAGGACGGCGCGCATCAAGCCACCGTCTTTCTCGGCTCACGTACCCACTCACGCTTTCCATAGCAGACAACGCATGCGGCGTGGGGACGTAGTCTTACCGCACTTGGACTTTATACGGAACCTCACGGCGACGGCGAGAGTTCATAGCGGAGTTACGTGCGTTTGACGATCTAAACACGGCCCTCGCTCCTTTCGCTCTTTCCTTCGCTACTTTCCTCGTCGGCTGGTCTATGCTCCTCGCCGAGTGCTCATCCAAATGTCACGTGACATACGACATCGCCAACGCGCTCTTCAACACATCTTCCGGTTAAGGCACGCCCACGCTAGCGGATATACACGAGACTACAGTGTAGTACACTGTAACGAGACGGTCGTTGGAGGGACCGCCAGTAGTTTGTGCGCAGGCGCGAGTACAAGAGAGAAAATCTGGGGGCTTTTGCTCCTTGAATATCTGACTTTGCCTAGGTACTACGGCGAGAACTTTCTTTGGTCCATTTTGTAAAACTGTGCTGCTGTTAAGGGATCGATGCTATTCCTAAATAAACGCATCACTGTTTTGATGATCCAAATATAACCTCACTATCAGGGAGGGAGCAGTCTACCTGACTGGAGCAGTATTTCTTTATTTGGGGTGTTGCTACGCAGCGCTCCGCAACGCCCCAACGACCGCCGCTTCGCGTCGGCGCCCGGCACCACGGCTTCCGCCGCGGCACCGAGGCACAAACGAAAGCAGTAGCCGCTTGCGCAGACAGAGCCACCTACAGGGTGCTAAATGTGTTTCAACACATAGAAGTGCTTTCGTTCACGCGAATCTCCTGAACGGTGCAGTATGCACTGATAACCAATACATGAGCACGGAGTGCTTTGAAATTAAAGTTATCCGATTCGTCGTCAATCTCACAGGTTCAATGATCCCCTCGGGACTATCGCACGATTTCCTGTGTTACCGTTGGAACAAAAAAAAACGCAGAAACTCTCTAGAAACATCGTAGGAGCCCAAGAGAAAAACTTGTGCACGTCGCCATCAACGCAAATGCACATGCCGGATAGTCTAGGGACAAACGCATACAAAACGAGCAAAGGAAGTTCAGATATGCAAGGAGCAAAAGCCCCCAGATTTTCTCTCTCGCACCCGCTTGTACTCGCGCCTGCGCCTTCCCCTTCTTTTCCCTTTCCTACTTTCTATCCCCCTTTTCCCGCCCCTTAGATGCCGAGCCGTGCTCCCTATAAGAGCTGCAGAAACATGCATCTTTTCTTTTTTCCTCAACCTCTACTACTACTACAACTACTACAACTACTACAACTACTACTACTACTACTACTACTACTACTACTACTACTACTACTACTACTACTACTACTGCTACTACTACAACTACTGGCGCTACCTCCAAAAAAAAAAAAAAAAAAACCGGCTCGTGCGGATATACTAGCGGCAAATATACCGACGGCAACCGGCCTCCAGTGCCGTAGAACGTCTGCCGCGCGAGAGGTGTCCAAAGTAGACGGCAGTTCGGCCGGCGCACCGCCCAACGCACGATCCACGGGCCAATCGACGACGCGCGAAGCTGCACGCCTCCTCCACAGCGACGAAAACGTCGGCTGCTGCTTCTGTTCCAAGCAAAATAATTTCCGCTAGATAAAGCGATGCATAAATTGTACATTTTGTTAAAAACGATATCCTCTGTCAAACGTAAAACACGACACGAGAGCTCCGATACTTGTCGAGCTCAGCTGCAGTGCACGGCTACCGACGGCAGACGACCGGCCGGCCCGGCTGCGCTCGCATCGCAGGTGATCGCAGCCGACGGCGCCGCCATTGTCAGCGTGTTTTCTTCCTTGTGTACAATTATTCTGAAGAGCGATAACAACGGCAAGAAAATATTGCGGCTTGTGAGCGTCGGCGATTTATTCCAAAGCGCCGTCCGCTTAGTGAACCGGAGAAGGCCTAGCGACGATATCGGCGCCGTCGAGCGATCGCGGGGTGAGGCTGCCGCACAAATGGGTCCCGGTGTCAACCGCTCTACGACAAGAAAAGTCGCCCGCGAAAAGCGCCGTCGAACGGCGGCCCGCGAATGACAAACGGTGTGCGGCGAGGTGCGGTACGTGGACGGACCTCCGCCCCTGTGTTGCGCGACACGTGCTAACCCTGTCGCATCTGTTCGCGCAGCTAATCAGACCGCTAAGCACGACTGTGTTTTGGAACGTGACCGATTTGGCGCTTGCGTTGCGGGCTGTAATTACCGATTCGCAAGTGCGCACAAGCGAGCAACACGACAGGAAAGCAGAGCGCGCGACTCGTCGCGTACCTGCTAGCAACTAACCGGAAGTCGTAGGTTCTTGCTCGACCAATCGACATCGTCGCCCCGGTTGACGTCACCAGATGCACCCTGGTGACGTCACGATGATCGCTGCGGATACCGGAAAGGCCAGGAGAGGAGGACGGCATTGTTTTTTTTTTTTTTTTTAATTATTTTGTGGCGCGCCCGCGGCGCGTAGCACTGCAGCGTTTGGTATCGTTGATCGTGACGGCATTCTGAACTCGACGCGCGTGTTTACTTGAAATCTTTAAAAAGTATCGGAGGTGGTTTAGGGGCCCTTTAAGTGTTCATACAATTGCTATCGGAATAATATTTTTTTTTTCATTTAATCTGAATTTCCTTCTCTCTTGCCCACACAAGCGGAATATAGCATAGCCCGGAACCAAAGCTCCTCTTTTCGAACCTCTCCGCGCCTTTCTCTTCAATAAGGCTTGCGAAGTTTGTTTAGCTTTGGTTATCGGCGTTATTCGAATAAACTTGGGAAAATCTTGAAACTGCGGACGCTTTCAGGCAGGAATTTTCCATTAACCAAACAGCACAACTCTTTAAAATCAAGTAATTTTGAACTCTTGGAAAAAGCAAACTTCGGAGCCTGTGCCCAAGTCCGAACACTCAAGCATAGACCACCGCCTTCGACGCCTACAGTAAATCAAGAAATACGGATGTCATTCTCCGCGAGCAACTGGGTGGTCTTCCCGAGGAATTCGGTTAGTCCGCCGCTTCAAGCTTGCGGTGCTTTCGCTTGTCATAAAATTTGAAAGATAATATCAGTTTGGAAAGGGACGAGATTTACAGGGTTGCTAATTTTCCACATTTACCGGCCGTGTGGCGTACAGTGGCTTTGGTGTTGCGCTGCTAAGCACGAGGTCGCGGGATCGAATCCGGCCGCTGCGCCGCAGTTCGATGGGGACGAAATGAAAAAAAAAAAAGAAAAAAAATCACCAGCGCTTCCCTGTCGGGAAAATGGGGTAAGCGAAGCTTGTCGTTCGTGTATCTGACCTTAATTCGGTGATTCTTTCTTTCTCTATCTTTATTTCTCTCTCTATTTCTCTAAATGAAGTTCATTGTCTGTCTGTCTCACTATTTCTCTGGTATTTTCTTTCCTCTATTTCTGCCTTCCTCTTT
>NC_051162.1:98836113-98891834 GCF_013339745.2 Dermacentor silvarum
CTTTCCTGAGTCAAGATCCGGCAAACAAGTGGGTCGCCGTTGCTATCGATTATGCGACCAGGTATGCAATCACTCGAGCGCTCCCCACCAGCACTGCTACTGACGTTGCCGATTTTTTGCTCCACGATGTTATTCTACACCATGGCGCCCCTAGCCAATCGCTCGCAGATCGAGGCCGTGCATTTTATCCCGAGTAATCGACGATCTTTTGCGCTCCTCCTCAACGCAGCACAAGTTGACCACCGCCTACCATCCTCAAACAAATGGCCTCACCGAGCGCCTAAATCGCACCCTCACGGACATGCTCTCAATGTATGTTTCCTCCGACCACCGTGACTGGGACCTGGCGCTGCCTTACGTGACCTTCGCCTACAATTCATCGCGTCACGCTACCGCCGGTTTATTCACCCTTTTACATGCTCTTTGCCGTGAACCGACGTTGCCAATGGACACCCTACTTCCGGCTGCTGCCGCGCCGCCTAGCGAATATGCACGTGATGCCATCGCTCGTGCCGATCATGCGCGTCAGATCGCCCGCTCTAGGCTGTCGGCCTCGCAAGCGACCCAAAAGCGCCTCTATGACAGCCGGCATCATGACGTTCGCTTCTCACCCGGTGCCTTAGTTCTCCTGTGGTGTCCATTCCGTCGTGTGGGCCTATCCGAGAAGTTGTTATCTCGGTACACGGGTCCTTACCGAATCATCCGCCAGGTCACGGACGTCACCTACGAGATTGTTCCCGTCTCTCCGACTTTGCCGCCTGCGATCGCTCCCAGTGACATTGTTCACGTCAGCAGACTGAAAGCATACCACCCTCATTCTGACGACAATCTTTGAAGTGCGCCGAGACGGCGCTTCCACCGCCGGGGGTAATGCTACGAGAGACACATTCTGCCAGGGGCAGACGACAAAGAAGACGGTTCTGTCGGGTGCTGGTGGCTGTCCACCATCTTGGCTACTGTGTCTGTCTCGTGTAAATACAGTGTAAATAGTCCCGCCTTGTGTCGTTTTACGTAACAATATCATCTAGGGAGCGGGCCAGCAGCAGAATGGCGTGAGAAATTGGATGGCTTCTTCACTTGCACTTGTACGAGGGTCATCGGACATTTGGCACTGATCTGCAGGTCGTCCTTGAGAGGCAGCAAGGTCAATTCCGAAGCTTGTGGCCAACGAGTACCTCTGCCTCCGTTTAGCCGCAACAGTGTCTACAAGTGATATTCTTACTTCTCGCAAGAAAGGTAACTTTCACGGTGAAACATATTTAATAAAGCACTATTCACAGTATTGCATCATGTTTAAGTCAGGCTCTGAAGGATGTATTAAGGCACGTAGAGCGCGTTGTCGCCATCTTGTTCTCGTGTTTCGTGTTTACCACCTCCTTGTTTGTCATGCCATGTTACCAGCTCACCCAGCAGTAAAGTACCCTTCTGCAATACCACCTTTATCGCGAACGGGGCTAAGCCAGAAAAGGCGCAAACACGAAAGGCGGGTGGCGACGCCGCCTTCCCGCACCATCCCGCTGGGACGTCATGGATTTTTGACGGTGTCTGCTGGAGTGTAGTTAACCTTTATCGGTAAAATTGTACTACATTGCGTTCTGAATGAGCTAAAAACTGAACATGGCTAGTTTCAGGAATATTTACTGAACCGACGCCGGCCGAATACGAAAAAATACTTTGAAGTCCGTGACGTTAGACTCACGTACCGGCGTTGGATTTTGGCGCGAAATTCAATGAGTCTTAAATTTTCCATTTGTTCTTCAAATAATCGACCTATTATCGCGAAATTAACCACAACAGAGCTTTCAAAGGCTACTTTATCAGTCTACACTGATATAGTTTCGCTTGGTGTCCCTTTAAGGCAATTACGCCGTTTTGAAAGGAATACACTGACCAAGCTTTGTGTTAGAATATATTATTATTGCGATAGCAATTATATTTGATATTGATATTGGCTTTATTTCACCATTTTTTGGCACACCAATACAGAAAAAAAAAATGTACATAAATGGTGAGGATAGCGGGAAAAAAGCTGCTCTTTAGCAGCTTGACTAGCCCCGCCACCCCCTGTTTACAACGACAGCAACGGAAACAAGCACCCGGAGAACAATTTCAAAGCAATTTTTTTTTTTCAGGCTCATACAAACTAATGCAAAATAGTTTTCATGTTTTAAGCACAAAGAGTTCGGGATATCATAATTAAAATAGCGTTTTTTGATAACGTGCGTAAACTTTCATCTGTTAGTTTAAACTTATTTAGTGTGCTCGGAAGACAATACTGCAATAGTTGCAGTCCATAATTTGTTCGCGGCCGGGGGATATACCAATGGTTGGTGTGTCTGGTTAGCGTGAGGAGGGATTAAGAGTTAAATTTGCTAAAGTGCGAATGTGGCTGCCTTTCTGAATTAATTCGGACCTAAAAGCTGTCAAGAGGTGATATTCGTATAGGGTTGTAACTTTTAAAACATTGAACTTAGCAAATAATTCGGACGTGTGCGCAGTGTACGGCAAACCTGCAATGCAACGCAAGGCATTTTTTTGCAATGTGATTAAGTTGTGCAAGGAGTTCTTCGTACCGGTAGCCCAAACTAGATGGCAGTAACGCAAATGAGGAGAGAAAAGAGCGTTATATAGCATAAGCTTTTGTGGCACTGGCAGTATGCGCTGACATTTTCGCAGGATACCTACGGTTTTACTCAGTTTATTTCTTATGTAGTCTGTGTGGTGTTCCCAAGACATATACTCGTGAAACACAACTCCCAGTGTCTTTGCAGATGACGAAATTTCTATTCTAAGATTATTTATACTTAGGGAATTAAGCGTTTTGCATGATGTAGATTTGGCCCGAAAAAGAACAGCTTTTGTTTTAGCACAGTTAATACAGAGTGAATTCTTTACTGTCCAAGTGTGTAGTCTGTTTAATGTGTCATTTGCTGATGCTATGATGGTGTCGGCATTCGTTCCTGTAAAAAATAAACTCGTATCGTCTGCATAAATTACGTATTGTGCTGAGGTATCTATACTTACAATATCATTTATGAAAATAATAAACAGAAGTGGACCGAGTATGCTGCCCTGAGGTACACCATATCTAATTTTTTCTAGCTCCGACAGTTCTTTGTTTATGGACACACTTTGGTATCGATTGGTCAAGTAGCTTTTAATAAATTCTAGTACAACACCACGAATTCCGTAGCAACTCAGTTTTTGTAGTAACGTTACATGATTTATGGTATCGAAGGCCTTTGAAAAATCTACGTAAATTCCTAAAGTTATTCTTTTTGCCTCGATATTGTTTAAGGATGAGTTCTTTTTGATATAGTAACGCGCTTTGTGTCGAAAGACCAGGTCTAAATCCATACTGTGAAGGCGTTATAACTGAGTGTTCTTCAAAAAATTTTGACAATCTAGTAAATAAAATTTTCTCTAGTCCCTTTGAGAATATTGGTAATATAGAAATCGGCCTATAGTTACTCAAATTATTTTTTTCACCTTTCTTATGTATTACAGTTATCTTGGCAGTCTTCATACGCTGTGGAAAGGTACCGGTACTTAAGGAGAGATTATATATGTGTGTTAAGTATGGACTGAGTAGGTCGATAACAAAATTTATGGGTTGTAGTTTTAAACCATCTATGTCCTCACTCTTGCTCACCTTAAAGCATCTAAACACATTTATTACCTCGTATTCATTAGTTGGTGTGGCGAATAGGGAATTCTGTATGGGAGGGGGTAGGTAGGTGAGAGCGTCGTCATCATGTGTGCTTTCAACTAGTGTAGTGAAGTGCTTATTGAATTTGTCAGCCAATTCTTTACCTTTGTATAATTCGTTGCCTATTTCGAGTTCATCAATAACATTCGCGTGTTGCCTTGCAGATATTACAGCGTTCAGCTTATTCCACATTTCTTTCACGTTTATCACGCCATCAAACATTGTGAAATAATAATTATGTCTCGCTTGCCTCTGAATTTTGTTCAAGTTATTTCGATACTTCTTGAAAGTGGTGAAAGCAACTGAGTCGCGCCGTATTAGAAAGACATTAAAAAGCCTATTTTTTTCTTTAATCATTTTGAGTATGGAGGCATTTATCCATGGCTTACGGGCACGCTTAAGTTTTTTAATAGTTTTATAAGGAAAGTGTTTCTGATAAACTGAGCACACGATCTCCATAAAACGGTTGTATGCTAGATCGGGCGAGGATAAGGACAACACATCTTCCCAGATTACAGAGCTAATTTCTTCTCGGAAAGATAAAAGTGAACGTGGATTATTTGTTGAAATTTAACCTGTGGCAAAGCTTTGACCTTTTGTTTGCGATTCCGAGCCAAAACAAGGTATATAGGTAAGTGATCGCTGATTGCCATATCAAGAACACCAGAATGTATCTCGTCAGGCGGAGCGTTTGTTAAAAACAAATCTATGAGTGTTGCACTTGTCGGCGTAATTCTGGTCGGGGTTGAAATCACATTAGAAAGGTAATTTGAAGCTAAAAGAGCAGATAACTCGGATCGCTTATTTGTGTTCTCTAACATGTCGACATTTAAGTCACCACCCATGACTAATGTGTATTGTAGCTCGTTAATAAATGAGAAATACTTTTCTAAAGATTTTAAGAAACTGTTTATATTTCCGTCCGGTGGCCTGTACACTACAGCGAATACTAATTTCCCGCACCTTACGGAAAGTATTTCGATGTCCGTTGAACAGACTGACCAATCGGTGATACACTCGTAACCAATACCATTTTTAACGTACAGGCAGACGCCACCTCCTCTTCTTTTCTCCCTGTTAACACTGATGAAACTATATTCCTCAATCTGTATTACATCTGCATCAGTACGGTACCAAGTTTCCGTCAGCATAATAACTGAAAACTCGAAACTAAATTTTTCAATAAAAACAAGCAGATCTTCTTCCTTCGAGCAGGCTGACTGCATGTTTATGTGGAGAAATGTTAAAGGTTGATTACACTGCACTGTTACAAGAGAATTTAGTGTGGTCGGGCTTACGTACTTCGCACTCATATTGACATTAATAAAAACAGGTTATCAATACGTACAAAACAAAGCTTCTCTAAGCACAAAATCGTTAGCACTGACCAGTGCAAGCAATCTACATTAAAGGCTACATGCATATAGAGAGCAAAGATGCAGCGCTTTTGAATATATAGAAAGCAGACTCGGACATATGTAGAGTGCAGACTTGGGCACGCAGTACATATAAATGGAGTAGCACAGTTTGTACATGCAAACAAAATATCATCCAACCTTTGGAAAAAGTAGCAATAGCACGAACAGCGTATCACAAACCGCAAAAATGTAATCAGTAAACGCAATAAAACGTAAATAACAATAAGTTTACTAATTGTACAAGAAAAACACACGAAAAAAACATAAATCACAATGCAGGCTGCAGTTATGTTAAGCACGCTTTTCTTCCAACGTGTATTGTAAGCGAAATTCATGGGTGTGCTGTTATTCTTGTATTTAAAGAACAGCGCAAACATAGCGATAGAAAGAGGTGCTATATTGACGGCTGTATAAAACTAAATAACTTTCTCCAGGTCAGCAGCGCAGGTGATGTGCAGGACAGGAGATTTTTCTGTTTTTCTCATTAGAATTTTACCCTGCGTCACCCACACGAATTTCCAATTTTTCTCTCGCCTTGCGAGCCGGGCTTTGCTCAGGAGTACTTTGTTCTCAAGACAAAGGTGTTCGTTGACGTACACTGGCTCATCCTCTCTGAAACCCAGTTGATTTGTGCTTAACTTTGTTTTCTTTGCTGCCGCCAGCAACTTGTCTCGGGCATTTCGCGTGAGAAATTTAACTACGATATTTGGCTTCTTTTTGTCTTTCGATGGCACGCGATGTGCGACATCGATGTCACGAGCGTTGACTTCAATACCCAAACAGTCAACAATATTTTCTATTGTTTTCTTTAGGTCTTCATTTTGGACTTGCGGCAGTCCCTGTATTTCTAGGTTCATGTTTCTGGAGTATTGTTTAAGCTCCACAATTTCTTTCTTAGAGTCTTTCAGTTCTCTCCACAGCTGTTCATTCTCCTTGCGATATCGCTCATTTTCTGATTTAATACTAGTTAGTTCTCGACGGAATACCTCGACATCTTCTCTGAAAGTCTCGAACGCTTGATTCATGAAACCAATTGAATCTCGGATGCCTGCGAGTTCGTTATGTATTCCGGTTCCCGCGTTTCCGAACTTAGCAACGTCACTCCTAAGATCGGTCGCGAATGCACCAAGCCCACAAACTAGTTCATTCAAAACTTTTACCACCTCTTTGATGCTGCTGGGCTGCTTCTCCGCAAGGACTCTTGCGACATTGTCTAAGCTGCCCGAGTTATTTTCGCTCATGACCAGAGGAAGCAATCCAATAACGCAAATGAATTGGCATACAAAGTTGAAAACCACGTACAACAATAAAGAGTTCAGCACTCTTCCAACACTGAAAAAGGCACTCTTGGCAGCAACGGCAACGACCCCAACTAGTACACAGTCTATATTATATAAATAAGGTATTCAAACCAACCTGCAAAATTGTAGAAGAGCTGATTAATAGTCGTCCTCCCGCCGTCGCCGCCGCTGCCAGAGTGAAAATACAGCGAAACAGAAGGTACCGCCCCCCAAGATGTAGGCGATAGCAGCAACCACGGGATGAAGCTTGCAACAAGCACGGGCAGATGGCACGTTCGGCGTTTTTCACGTCCTGGCGAAGACCAGAAGAGGCAAAGAGTGGTATAAGAAGTCGTTCACCAAACTTGAGCGGCCGGTGAAACCACGGCAAGCAAGAACCTCCTACTTTGGAAATGGGCATGCGCCGGTCACTGCAAAATTGTAGAAGAGCTGATTAATAGTCGTCCTCCCGCCGTCGCCGCCGCTGCCAGAGTGAAAATACAGCGAAACAGAAGGTACCGCCCCCCAAGATGTAGGCGATAGCAGCAACCACGGGATGAAGCTTGCAACAAGCACGGGCAGATGGCACGTTCGGCGTTTTTCACGTCTTTGGAAATGGGCATGCGCCGGTCACTGCAAAATTGTAGAAGAGCTGATTAATAGTCGTCCTCCCGCCGTCGCCGCCGCTGCCAGAGTGTTCCCTACCCGCATAGACGGAGCAGACAAACCCTACACCTCCTACAATGAAGACGTCCTGGCGCTCTGCCGTCGCGCTCAGAGTGACATGTCCGAAGGGGAACGTAGCCGCGATATCCTGAAGGGCATCAACACCTTTGCCTTTAACGCTCTTGTCATTCAGAGCCTGCTACAGTTCGTGATATCATGACGACACGCCAACACCTTGCTACGCTGTCCTCCTTTCGTCTTCCACGCGGCTCCTACGATGCTCGCCTTACCGACAATTATGAATTGCGAGCGATTATTCGCATCATTGTGAGAGAGGAGCTTCACGGCCATGCTCCCGCCAACACAGCCATTGCGTCTCTGCGCGCTCCTCCTCCTCCCAATTTGCGCGAGATCATTAAAAAAGAACTGGCGTCCCTGACAAGTGTCACATGTGCCCGGTCCCCTGCACCTGTTTGTGGGCCTTCTTATGCAGAGGTTGCTTCGTGGCCTCCGGTACGAGTTCCATCCGCACCTGCTGACATTGTCTGTGACCACCTGGCCTCGATGGCAGCACTGGCCCCTGCACAATCATGCTACTCTTCCTGGCGCCCTGCCCGCCCAGTAGGTTTCTAATGTGGCATTCGATGTCACATATGCCGTTTCTGCCGCCGGCGCCAGCAAGGTGAACGACGTGGTTCTTCTGCCTATGAAAGAGACTATGCTCACAGATCCGACACCTACGTTCCTGGACCCTACATATCCTCGTCACGTCGCTCGCCCTCACCTCCGCCGTCCCAAGGCATGTGTCGCTCTACTCGCTCACCCCGTCGTCGTTTTCCGTCACCGTTCCGCCATACTACATCGCCCTTGCGTCCTGCCTGCAATTGTCTCGCCAAACATTCGGAAAACTACAGGCTGCAGTTTTTGGAGGAAAAACTGCTTGTTCGCGTGCTGTCCCAATTCCTCCTGCTCCCCAGGCAAATTTACTCGCTATTTGTGTGGAAGGTGTTTCCGTCGACACCCTTATAGACACTGGTGCCGCCATCTCTGTTATTCATCGCGCCCTATGCTTCCCTCTACGAAATGTGCAGACTCCGTATGTTAGCCCCGCCTTATGTGGCGCCAATGGCACTTCGATTTATCCTACCGCACAGTGTGCCAATCGTGTCTCCATCGACGGAATTCACCATCATGTAGTGTTAACTGTGCTTTCGTCGTGCACTCATCCGATCATCTTAGGTTGGTATTTCTTGTCAGCTGCTTCTGCTGTCATTTCGTGCGGGCAACCACATTTACATATTACGGACACTGAGCTCTCTGATGCTGCCGATTCGTCGCCGCCTCACCTTCTCACAGTGCCAAATTTTGTCCTTCCACCCGGTCATGCACATATCCTTACCATTATATCGACATACAATATACACGGCCACGCAGTCGTTTCGCCATATCAGAGCTGCATTTTTCGAGGAATCACCATCGCCTCTTGTCTAGTGCGTTTTGCACGCGGCTGCGCCAGTTTGACCGCTGACAACACGACACCAGAGCCACTTCTGCTACCGGAGGGATTCACTGTTGCCATCCTTATCGACGCAGCTCCAGTATGTGTCGTCACTGCTTCACCTGTTTCGTCCTTCGCAGAGTGTACGCCCACGGACGGTTCACCCAGTGCTCTCAGGACCACTTTGAATACGTATCTCCTGCCCAACGCAGACTGATGCCTTGCTGGCCATCTTAACGAAACACCAAGCTTGCTTTGACGTTTGTTCGGATGGCTTGGGTGAAAGAACGGGGGCCGCTCGTCGCATCGAAACAGATGGATCCCGCGTCATTCGCCGCCACCGTTCGTGTATCGGCTTCTCAACGCGAAGTTATCGAAGACCAAGTCAACGACATGCTCGCAAGGCACGTTATAAGGCCTTCACCAAGCCCTTGGCCTTCCACTGTTGTGCTAGTTAAAAAACAGGACGACTCGGTACGCTTTTTGCGTCGATTATAGGGCACTAAACAAAATTACCCGTAAGGATGTCTATCCTACGCCTCGTATTGGCAATGCTTTCGATACCTTACAAGGTGCCGGATACTTTTCGAGCCTTGAGTTGCGCTGTGGCTATTCGCAGATCCCAATGCATGAGCCCGACAAAGAGACGACGGCGTTTGCAACACTTGATGGCCTTTTCGAATTCAATGTGATGCCTCTTGGACTGTGCGAGGCACCAGCCACATTGGAACAAATGGTTGATACTGTACTGCGCAACCTTAAATGGAAAACCCGCCTTTGTTACCTGGACGACATTGTCATCTTTTCAAGCTTCTACCAGCACCTAGAACGTTTACACGACGTTCTCACGTGTCTAGCCAAAGCCGGTCTCCAGCTCAATACTAAGAAGTGTCGATTTGCGAGCCACAGCATCAAAGATTAGTTCACGTGGTCAGCAAGCACGGCATTGAGTCAGATCCCGACAAGGTCACTGCTGTACAGCATTTCCCAAAACCATACCCACCTAATGACCTTCGTAGGATTCTCGGATTAGCGTCGTACTTCCGCCGCTTTGTCCATGACTTCGCTACTGTAGCAGCTCCTCTTCATAAACTTGTGATCACGACCACACCCATTACCTGGACGGATGAATGTAAAGCCGCCTTTCAGACCCTCCAGCGATGTCTCACCTCAGGACAAGTGCATCGTCATTTTGATCCCACAGCCTCTACTATCCTACGCACTGGCGCAAATGGGCATGGCATTGGCGCTGTCCTGCTGCAGCGAGATCACGCGTCTGAAGAACAAGTCGTGGCGTACGCGAGCCGCGACTTTTCTTCTGCTGGGCGACATTGTACCATCAAAGAACAAGGATGCCTTGCCATCGTATGGTCCATACAAAAGCTTCGCTCCTATTTATATGGCCGCCACTTCACAATTGTGACTGACCATCATGCTCTGTGTTGGTTATCCTCCCTGAAGAATTTGTCAGGACGCCTCGGCCGTTGGGTGCTACGTTTACAGGAGTACTACTACACTGTCACATATAGGTCTGGCAGGAAACACCAAGATGCTGATGCTTTGTCTCGCTGCCCGCTGTCGCCAAATGCCCATGTTTCACCTTTCATTCGTTCAGCACCACCCAGCCAACCGACCAAGACGATGACCCCGGTACGGTTCGTGACCTCGAATGTGCAAATACATACTGCCGCACAATTATCGACCGGCTCGTTGGCCTATTCTGTCCTCCCAAAAGCCGCTGAAGGTGACAACTTGCACGTTTTAAACTACCTGGTAGATCATTATTTCGGCAAGTTTACCACCCTATTGGTAACCGATAGGTCCCGTCGTCCCTCGCTCACTTCGACTACGAGTTTTACAAGCGTTTCATGACGACGCAGCGGCTGGCCACGACCGCATTAAGACTCGCTGTTTCTGGCCTGGCCTTTCCGTTAGTGTTGCCAAGTACGTCGGTTCGTGCGCGTGATGCCAACACCGAAAACGCTCGACATCTCTTCCCGCCGGCCCTTTCCAACCGTTGCCATGCCCGTCCGTTCCCTTCGAATTCTTGAGGATAGACTTATACGCACCCCGCCCGCTTACACCCGCGAGTCACCGCTGGATTGTCACCGCCGTAGACCATCTCACTCACTACGCTGAGACGGCAGCTCTTCCTTTTCGTGCTGCCTCTGAAGTGGCCGAGTTTATCCTGCACGCCATTCTCTTGCGCCACGGCGCGCCTCGTGATCTTCTGAGGGACTGTGACAGGTCATTTCTTTCGCATGGTCTTGCTGAAGTCCTGCAGGCCTCTAACACCACCCATAAGACTACATCAGCATATTGACACGTATACATGTCTATCTTTCACCGGTGGCCGCTTTCTACCGGCTAACAAATGTTAAACGTTATCGCTCGGCGCAGGACGCGCCTGTATCGGAAGTTTCTAGAACGTTATCGATGCTTCTTTTCGTTGCCTGTTTTCACCGACGCTTATGTTATCTGATTGTGTGACCGACGCGAATTGTATAGAACTTTCTGGAAGACACGCGGGCATCAGGGATTAATCTGGAACCTTCGATGACTCAGGTATAAAAGCCGACGCGTCGCGCCGCTGATCAGATTTTCGACGACCGCCGACTGTGTTCGCCGCTATCGTTGTGCTTTGAGTGTAGCTTGCTTTTGCGAGCCTGCAAGGGTTCGCCGTCAACGCGCCACGTCAACAGCTTGGCGAGCGGCCACGTGACATCGCCGACTACCTCGCCAGAGCCCAGTGGCAATCACGACGACCATCACGCTCGCCGTCACCAGGCCGCTACATCTCGCCGCATCGCCGGCTGTATGCCGGCCCAACCCGGGACCGATCTCCTAGCCCTTACCCGGGAAACTAAAGGCAGCAACCGATGGAGTTGCGGTTGCTGTACGACGCAATGCTGAAGATACTCCGCCGCCGACGAACTAAATTCGCGAATCATCATGACGAGGTATCCGGCATAGCGCCTGGCAAGAGCCTTGACGACAAGACTTCGCCGCCGAAAGTAGACCTACCAAAGCGACGTAGCAGCAGCGGAGCAAGCCGACGCAGCCGTGATCCTACGCCACGACGTAACCGTAACGCCAGACGATGGTCTACCGATCTAGACGCGCTATTCGATGGTCATAACGTCACCGCTCTCGTCGACACTGAAGCCGACTATTCCGTCTGCAGTGGCGAGTTCGCCGCCAAGTTGAAGAAGGTGAAAACGGCCTGGCAAGGACCCGCTATCCGGACAGCGGGAGGCCATCTAATAACGCCGGCTGGAATCTGCACAGCGCGAGTGACGGTAAACAACCGCACTTACCCGGCGAGCTTCGTAATCCTGCAGCACGGCTCCAGTGATGTTATCCTAGCCATGGACTTTCTAAACCAACACGGTGCAGTCATCGACTTAAAGTCCAAGTCGACAACGCTTTCAACGCACAACGCGATACCACCGGATACAAACACCAGTTACCATGCCTTGAATGTGCTAGAAGAACAAGTCACCGTTCCGCCTCGCTCCAGCGTAATGATTTCCGTCGGTACCGAAGTGCCTACAGACATGGAGGGTGTCATCGAGGGTGATCATCACTTACTGCACGACCGTGAAATTTGCGTCGCTAGAGGCGTAGCTGAGCTACATGAAGGGAAAGCAAGAGTGATGCTCACGAGCTTCAGCCACGAATACAAGCACATTAAGAAAGGCACCACGGTCGCCTACATCGACGAAATAGTACAATCCAGCAATGCTTTCGCCTTCACGGATTCTAGTGCACCTGCAATGATGACTGAAGTACTTGAACCAACTTTTGACGTCAATCAGAACCTTCCCAGGCATAAGAAAGAACAACTAAAAGCTCTGCTCTTGCAATACAAGGACTGCTTCTCGTCGTCGTCAAAAGTTCGACAAACCCCTGTCGCCAAGCACCGCATCATCACCGACGAAAATGTCTGCCCACTCCGTCAGAGCCCGTACCGAGTTTCGGCGCGCGAACGTGAAGCCATAAGGCAACAAGTCGACGAAATGCTACGCGACGACATCATCCAGCCGTCCAAGAGTCCGTGGGCGTCCCCCGTGGTGTTAGTGAAGAAGGATGGAACCCTACGTTTCTGCGTCGATTATCGTCGCCTCAACAAGATCACGAAGAAGGACGTATACCCCCTCCCATGGATTGACAACGCCTTGGATCGACTCTACAACGCAAAGTATTTTTCGTCGATGGACCTCAAAACCGGCTACTGGCAAATCGATGTCGACGAGAGGGACCGGGAGAAGACTGCGTTTATAACACCAGACGGACTGTTTGAGTTCAAGGTCATGCCGTTTGGTCTTTGCTCGGCACCTGCGACTTTCCAACGCGTCATGGATACAGTACTGGCAGGCTTGAAGTGGCAGACTTGCCTCGTCTATTTGGACGACGTCGTTGTATTTGCCTCAAGCTTCGAAGAACACCTGCGGCGCCTTGAAACAGTTCTTCAAGCAATCAAAACCTCCGGACTCACGTTAAAGCAAGACAAGGGCCGCTTCGCATATGAGGAGCTCTTGTTCTTGGGCCACGTCATCAACAAGTCTGGAGTGCGCCCCGACCCTCAGAAAACTGCAGCCATCTCCAACTTTCCTCCGCCCGCCGACAAGAAGGCAGTGTGTAGATTTCTTGGACTGTGCGCCTATTACAGGCGCTTCGTCAAGGACTTTTCGCGGATCGCTGAGCCACTGACGTACCTCACGAGGGCCGACGTCGAGTTCAAGTGGGAGACGCCGCAAGTCGAAGCATTTGAAGAACTGAAGCGACGCCTGCAATCGCCGCCAATGCTTGCGCATTTCGACGAAAACGCCGATACTGAAGTCCACACCGACGCAAGCAGCGTAGGACTCGGCGCCGTCCTTGTACAGAGGACTGACGGACTAGAAAGGGTTATAAGTTACGCTAGCCGGTCGCTATAGAAGGCGGAAGCAAATTATTCCACAACAGAAAAGGAGTGCCTCGCCATCATCTGGGCTACATCAAAGTTTCGTCCCTACCTCTATGGCAGGCCCTTTAAAGTTGTGAGCGACCACCACGCCTTGTGTTGGCTAGCTAACTTGAATGATCCTTCAGGTCACCTCGCACGATGGAGTCTAAGACTTCAAGCATTCGACATCACCGTCGTTTACAAGTCCGGGCGAAAGCACTCTGACGCCGACTGCTTGTCTGGCGCGCCCGTCGAACCGCCGCCACAAGACGACCAGGATGACGACACTTTCTTGGGACCCATCAGTGCCGACGAATTCGCCGAACAACACCGAGCCAACCCACAACTAAGGAGCCTTGTAGACTACCTGGAAGGCAAGACCGTCATTGTGCCGAAGGTCTTCAGGCGAGGATTGGCGTCGTTTTTCTTACAAAACGACATTCTCCTAAAGAACTTCTCGCCTCTCCGAGCCAACTACCTCCTCGTGGTACCCGCAGCATTGCGTCCAGAGGTTCTGCAAGCTCTCCATGACGACCCAACGGCTGGACACCTCGGTTTTTTTCCGCACGCTCGCGAGGATACAAGAAAAATACTACTGGCCTCGCCTCTCTGCCGACGTCGCCCATTACGTAAGGACATGCCGAGACTCTCAGCGACGCAAAACACCACCGACAAGGCCAGCCGGACTTCTACAGCCAATCGAGCCACCTCGCCGACCGTTCCAGCAGATCGGGATGGACTTACTGGGGCCTTTTCCGACGTCGACGTCCGGCAATAAATGGATCGTCGTAGCTACGGACTACCTCACCCGCTACGCCGAAACAAAAGCCTTGCCCAAAGGCAGTGCCGCTGAGGTAGCCCGATTCTTCGTTGAGAACATCCTGCTGCGTCACGGTGCCCCAGAAGTCCTCATCACCGACAGAGGTACGGCCTTCACGGCTGAACTAACTCAAGCCACCCTGCGCTACAGCCAGACAAGCCATCGCCGGACCACCGGCAGACGAATGGCCTCACCGAGCGCCTGAATAAGACCATCGCTGACATGCTGGCAATGTACGTCAACGTCGAACACAAGACGTGGGATGCCATCCTTCCGTACGTGACCTTCGCATACAACACGGCCGTGCAAGAAACGACGCACATGGCGCCGTTCAACCTGGTCTACGGTAGGAAACCGGCAACGACGCTTGACGCCATGCTACCGGATGTCTCCGACGAAGAAAATCTCGACGTTGCCACCTATTTGCAGCGTGCCGAAGAAGGTCGACAGCTCGGCCGCCTGCGCATCAAGAACCAGCAGAGAACCGACAGCCGACACTACAATCTTCGACGACGCTACATCGAGTACCAGCCCGGAGACCGTGTTTGGGTCTGGACTCCGATACGCCGACGAGGAGTTAGCGAGAAACTCTTACGTCGCTATTTCGGACCATATAAGATCATCCGACGTATTGGCGCACTGGACTATGAGGTCGTGCCGGACGGTATTTCGCAATCATAGCGGCGCCGCGCACGACCTGAAGTCATCCACGTGGTGCGTCTTAAGCCTTTCTACGCCCGTTGAGGAACTTAGGTCCTTTGTTGCTTTGTTATTTTTGTCCCTTTCTGTACGCGTGGTTTTGTTTTCGCTTTCGTGTTTGTAGCATCGGGACGATGCTTTTTAAGGGGAGGGTATTGACACGTATACATGTCTATCTTTCACCGGTGGCCGCTTTCCACCAGCTAACAAATGTTAAACGTTATCGCTCGGCGCAGGACGCGCCTGTATCGGAAGTTTCTAGAACGTTATCGATGCTTCTTTTCGTTGCCTGTTTTCACCGACGCTTATGTTATCTGATTGTGTGACCGACGCGAATTGTCTAGAACTTTCTGGAAGACACGCGGGCATCAGGGATTAATCTGGAACCTTCGATGACTCAGGTATAAAAGCCGACGCGTCGCGCCGCTGATCAGATTTTCGATGACCGCCGACTGTGTTCGCCGCTATCGTTGTGATTTGAGTGTAGCTTGCTTTTGTGGGCACAGGTTCGCTCAATAAACAACCCCTTTCGTCATACGCAGTTTTACGACTGTTTTCTTTACCGTCACAACTACGTGACAATATGATCCCCATACCAATGGTCTTACCGAGCGTTTCCATCGATCTCTGTCCGACATGGTCTCCATGTATGTTAACCCCGACCACAAAAACTGGGACACTATGCTTCCTTTCGTCACATTTCCTTATAACACTGCCGTTCAACGCACACCTACGGCACCCTTTTTCTCGTGTAAGGCCGTGCGCCTTCCTTGGTTTTGGACACAACCTTTCTTTTAACGCCTCCGTTCCATCTAAATCTCTACCACAGGACTTCGCCGCCCGCATCGGCCACTGCCGTGAAATTGTGCGCGCAAACACCACGACCGTTCAGGACAAGAGGAAAGTCGGTTGTTATGAGACGCGTCGTGTCATTTCGTTCCGCCCAGGAGACGAAGTGCACCTGTGGACACCTGTTCGGGTGCGGGGCTCTGTGAAAATTTTATTCGCAGGTATCTCGGTCCGTACACCATGCTTGAAAGAGCATCTGCCGCAAACTATCGCGTCGCTCCTGTTAGCACGGCTACTGACCGCCGTTGCCGTACCACCGAAATCGTTAACGTCTCTCACCGGAAGCCGTATCTTCGCCGTTCGTACCTTTTCTGACTTGCGCCCCTGACGACCGCTATCGTGAGGGGGGGGGGGGTTAGTGTGTGCGCTAACTGTGTAGGTTATCATCGTCTTCTTTTATGTATACCCCTCCTCATCCTCATCATCATCGCGTGTGCGGTTGGTGGTCGCTGGCTATCTCGCACGGCTGCATTGAAATACACGGGCTCTGCCTTCGTACAGGGCGTCAATATATATATATATATATATATATATATATATATATATATTGTGAAGACAAAGATGGGCACTGGGGCTCGCGCGCTCGGACCGCGAGCGAGAAAGAGGAAGCAGAAGTAAACCAGGCGTTCTGGCGGAAGGCCGATTGTCTGTCTGCTTCTCCCCATTACAATGGCGCAGCCGCTCAACGAACCTCTGCTCGACGACCCGTCCTCGTCCGCCGTGCTGCGGAGCGGGGGCGTCTTCCGGCATCTTGCGGCGCCTGCTCCAGCGCCGGCCGCCCCGCTCGGACGCGGCGCCCACGGTTCCTCGGCCTCACCTCTCGTCGGTACCGTGCCTCTCGTCCCAACTACCCAGGTCAGGGATTCACGTCCCGTCTCTATGTAAACCACTGTGCCGCTAAGGGACGCCTTACACGCTCCCTTGGACGTGGATTCCGCTGCCACGACTCCAGCGCCTACTGCATCGTCGGTGGACGCTGTCTGTAACCCCTCCACTGCGGCCTCCAGCGATATCGCTACGTTCACGCAGGCCATAGCGGCGCTGTCCAAGCGCCTCGAAGACGTCACGGTATCCGTCACTACAGCCCTAGCGCGTATTGCACTCCCTTCACCATCGCCCGTGGAAGTTCCAGAGTTTCGTGGCTTCGAGGACGATCCTACGTTGTGGGTACACGCAATTAATTCATTGGCCCGTAGACATGCCTGGCCGGAAGACGTGACGATGTCACTCGCCGAAAGCCGGCTTCGTGATGCCACCAAGGCGTGGCACAGATATGACGGCTCTGCCTACACTTCCTGGGCCGAATGGAGTGCGGCTTTAGTGACTGCTTTCAGCCAGCTCCCTTCTGCCTATGACGATCGCTTCATGCGCATGCGTTCACGCCGACAAGCACCAACCGAAGCGGTGGCTCTCTACGTCTACGAAAAGGTGAAGCTTCTCGAGGACTGCGGCATCACCTGGCTCTCTCCTGCTGCTCGCCAGTATGTAGTCGACGGGTTGCTCGACTCGACGCATGCAGCCATCCTCTCTGCTCAGCCTCCGGAAACGTCACCCTATGTTTTCGCTCGAAAGGCAGCCGAACTGCAGCAGAGCACTGGTCGTCGTATGGCTGTGGATATGCCGGAGGCTGGACCTTCACAGACCGCCACTACACGGCGCGGCTGCTTCTCTTGTGGTCGTATTGGGCACAATGCCAAGGATTGCCCTCAGTCGACCAAAACCCGTATCCATTATCAGGCCTGCCAATCTCCCATGTTACCGGTCTTTGTGGAAGGGATAGGCGACCTGCTGGCGCTTGTGGATACCGGTGCTGCGAGGACGGCGCTACACCAACGTCATGCTCCTGACACCATGCGCCCATGGACGCAACCCCCACTGTACGGACTCGGAGGCAGCGCTATGCCAGTGGGCATGCTCGACATTCATGTCCGGACATCGGCCGGGACAAAATTTATCCCAGCAGTACCTGTTTTCGAGGACCTCCCTGCCGACTTGATTCTGGGGACGGACTTCTTGCGGTCCGACGACATTCGCATCACCATCGACCACGGTCGTGTTGAGCTCTGCCCTTCTACAACCCTGGCCCAAGACACCAAGGCACTTCTACGCCTGTCCCGAAACCGACAGGTGAGCCTGCAAATTTGCCTACCTTTCCTTCGGTACTCGCTCGCCACTCTTCATTGTTCGCCAAAAGCACGGCCGACCTCCCAGGCACTAATTTGTTGGTGCATCGTATACCTACGGGGGACCACTCGCCGATATGTGTGCCACTGAGGAGGTATGCGGAACGGGAGCGCACCGTGATCGCGGAACACATGCGTGAAATGCTCGACGCCGGCATCATTCGGCCCTCTTCAAGCCCGTGGTCAGCGCCTGTCGTACTTGTTCGGAAAAAGAATGGGTCTTTAAGATTTTGTGTAGATTACAGGCAGCTCAACAAGTGTACGACGCCCGACGCGTACCCACTACCTCGAATTAATGACGCTATTGATACGGTCCGTCATTCCAAGTTCTTTTCATCGCTTGATTTACGCGCGGGATACTGGCAGATCAACGTCGCGGAAGAAGATAAGTGCAAGACTGCCTTTCGCACTCCTTCAGGCTTGTACGAGTTTAACCGCATGCCGTTTGGGCTGCGCACAGCTCCTAGTACCTTTCAGCGCGCCATGAATTGTGTGCTAGGACCTCTTAAGAACCAAGCTTGTGTCGTATATCTGGACGACATCTTGGTCGTTGGCGCAACGGAAGAACAACATCTTCGCAATTTGGACGAAGTACTACACAGACTCTATGAGGCAGGGTTTCGGTTGAACCGCGACAAGTGCCAGTTTGGTCTCACCAAGACCTCATACCTAGGCCATACTATCTCTCCAAACGGCATCCAGCCGCTCCCCGAGCGCATCGCTGCTGTGGCGGAATATCCTACACCAACTTGCCTGAAACAAGTTCAGTCGCTTGTGAGTATGGCTTCATATCTGCGCAGATTTATTCCCCACTTCGCATCGACTGCCGCTCCCCTGACCGATTTACTTAAAAAAGGAGCTTGCTTTGAATGGGGCGCCCCACAAGAAATCGCTTTTCTAACTTTGAAGCGGCAGTTAACTCATTGCCCCGTACTAAATCACTTCAATGAAGACTGGACTACGGAGGTGCACAGAGATGCCAGCCAGATGGGCCTTGGAGCAGTACTAGTGCAACGTGACCCTGATGGTATCGAACGTGTTGTCGCATATGCAAGCCGCAAACTTTCAGATACAGAGCGCCACTACCACTCCAATGAGCTGGAATGTCTAGCGGTGGTATGGAGTGTGGATGATAAATTCCGGCACTATCTTTTTGGCCGCAAGTTCACAGTGGTGACCGATAATGCTGCATTAACATGGATGTTGTCAAAGCAGCAGCTGAAGCATAAGTTTGCCCGATGGATTATCACGCTGCAAGAGTACGATTTTGACGTGCGCCACCGTGCTGGGGGGCTAAACAACATCGCCGATGCCCTCTCACGGAATCCCCTTGACCGCGTGTCCGAAAACGAGGAGAGTCGCATTTTCTTCTCGCAACAAGGTTTCTCCAAAGCCCAACAGGAGGATAAAGACTTAGCTTCAATCATTGCCTCAATCGCTGCTACGGGAAAGAATTCCACATATGTATTTCGCGATTACACGCTGTATCGGCGACAGTGGCACAAGGACCACTCAGAAGAACGGCACCTCCTAGTGATTCCCAATTGTTTTAGATCACAAATATTACGAGCCATTCATGACACTCCGGAAGGAGGGCACATCGGCCAGCGAGCCACGCTCCGGAAAACACAAGAACGCTGGATTACTGACACCTATTCCGCTGCCAGAAACAATTTTTCATACTGTTGGCATCGACTACATCGGACCTCTACCGATCACTACAGCAGGAAACCGCTACATCATTGTGGCCGTGGACTATTTGTCGAAGTACGTCGAAGTGGCTGATGTGCCATCTATCGCGTCCGGCCGCCTAATCGATTTCCTGAAGCTACGATTTGAATGGAGACATGGCCTGCCAAAAAAATTAATATCAGACCCTGCCACGACATTCCGCAGTCGCGAACTAAGAAATTACCTGAGTATGGCAGGAGTGCAGCACCATTACACGTCCGCATTTCATCCCCAGGCAAATGGCCTAACGGAGCGAACTAACCAAAGCATCCAGACACGACTCGCTCCGTATACGAAAATCGGGAAAAAAGGAGACGCCGACTGGGACGTTCACCTTCAGTCAGCGGCTTACGCCGTTAACACGGCGTTGCAGACGTCTACCGGGACAACGCCATATGAAACCGTCTACGGGAAGGTGCCCCAGCTGAAAGCGGTCCTTAGCCTAGACACTCCAGTTACCATCTCCAGCTCCGCCGACCGAGCGTCCGCCTTTAAAAAGATTAGAACAGCAGCCATCAGAAGAGCTTCACAAGCGCAAGAAACGCAGAAACGACACTATGACCGCCGACATCGACCTGCTCCGGTGTATAGCGTCGGTGACGAGGTGTGGGTACAAAGGGGAGTCAGCGCACCAGGCCAGAAGTTACTACCGAGGTTTGACGGGCCCTTCAAGATTACTGAACGCATAGGAGAGAACACCTGGCGCGTGAGCACCGCAATTTTAGGTGATAGCCTCGATAGGCGTAAAAGAAATAACTTCGCCGTGCACGTGTCACGCCTCAAGAAAAGGTTCCGGCGCTTGAACTGAACTGCCAATTTTAAAATGAACTGTCGATCTATTTTTTTCAGGTCCGCAGCGTGGCCGAGTGGGAAGACAAAGATGGGCACTGGGGCTCGCGCGCTCGGACCGCGAGCGAGAAAGAGGAAGCAGAAGTAAACCAGGCGTTCTGGCGGAAGGCCAATTGTCTGTCTGCTTCTCCTCATTACAATATATATATATATATATATATATATATAGAGAGAGAGAGAGAGAGGCAACGGTTTAACCTACGCTTTTATTGCAAAAGCACGAGCCAGCGTGCCGAAGAAAATCCGAAGCGATGGTGTTGGTTTAGTACAGATGAAGACGATGACGTCCATGATATAAATTCTTACACTAATTGCCCCCTCCCCCGTGGATGGAAGCGGCCGGCGTGGCCGCCAATTAAGCTAGCGTAGAGCGCTGATGGAATGGATTGAGGCGGGAAACATGCGCAATTTCTGTCCCCCGGCAGCGACGGTCAGCCGGTGTATCATTTATTTATGTATTTATTAGTTATCTGCATCTCCCCGTAGGGCATTACAGCAGGGAGGTTACCGACTTAACTAGGCACATGAACAAATTATTTCAATGCGTGGTAAAAAGCATCATTTTTTTATGCATACAATGCTCGATGGAAATCTGTTCCATTCTCGAACAGTTATAACAAATAGGAAATAACGGAAGACGTCACCCCTACAAGAAAATTCCCTGACCTTCAAACAGTGGTCTAGTCGCTTAGATATGTAGTGTGGTGCCTGGATATATCGTACTCGGTTTATGCCTGTTTTAGAATAATAAATATCATAGAAAAGTTTTAATCTGATATGCCTGCCACGATCCTTCAGCTCCTCACTTTTAAGTTTGTGTTTGCTTTTTGTCATACTAAGCTGCCGGCTGTAGTTACCAAGAACAATAACTGCCCTATTCTGGATTTTACAGCGACGTTGTTAAGGACTCAGTCTTCGATGCTCGCGTCCGGCTGTAGAAAAAAAACTCTCTTTAGCCGTATGCTGTATGTGCGAGTGAAAGCGCGCGAGGGATGCGTTTTTCACGGGGAGCGAATGAACGGCGGTGAGCAAACGCGACTCTTTCCGTCGCATGGAAGGCCTTGGGGGGACGGAAGGGAGGGAGGGGAGGCGACGTGTGCCTGCGGCACCAAATGCGTATCTTGACGTCTACTCTGAAGGAAGCCTGGATATTATTTTCACAGCAAGACGTCGCCGAGACCCAACGCCAAGACACTGGCGTGGCGGCTATCGTAGCTTCACTTGCAGACGCACAGAACAGCAACGAATTTGTCGTGCCTGACGCGACTCTTTATCGTCGTCTATGGAAGGGTAAGTGGCAAGATGCCACTTATCCAGACACAGTGAGAGTCAGCCGGATCCCGGCTGACTCTCTCTGGCTCTATCTATCTCTGTATATATATATATATATATATTACTAATTCAATGTTTTCTCCTCTTTATACGGTGCACGTAGTAGTTTGCCTGGTGTCTTTATATACATTATACTTCGTAGAAATAAGCATCAATACATGATGCACAGGTAAAGCTTAAATTGGGCAGGATCATTACACCTTTTCCTAAAAATACATCACAAGAAGTTAAGATCTTAACAGTATATATTAAACCCCTTAGAAAGATTGGTGAACGTCCTCAAATAACTTAGCTTGCCACAAAATAATTTTTTTATAATAAGGAGAATCCGGCGGATACGTGTGCGACTCAGGCAGATAATTATCTGCCTTTAGCCTGGCCATCCAAGACCTTCGCTGTGTCTGAACCAATACTGCATAGATTTATATATATATATATATATATATATATATATATATATATATATATATATATAGGGTGTTTTAGCGAACACTTTCAAAATTTATTTCAGGTTGCCTGTGGCAGATAGCCCAATTCTAGTTAATGAGCTGGTCTACTCGAAGAGGCAGACATTACTTGCACAAAAAAATTAAATGCATAATTGACTAATTCACAAAATTAACTAATTAAGTTTTTAACTAATTACCTGATGGCCCATATTGCAATTTACAAATTGTAGCCCTGGACTTCGCAAAGCCGATCCACTTGGAACGAATTCTGGGGATGACACCAGTTTCGAGATATTAGTTCCCGAACTTTGCGGAGAAATGCGTTGGCGTTCCAGTTAATTTTGTGCTTCAATGCAAAAGGCGACGTTTTGTTAAGAACCTAACTTGAACGCCAATGCATTTCTCCGCCAAGTTCCGGAATTAATACCTCGAAACTGGTGTCATCCCGAGAATTCGTTCCAAGTGGATCCGCCTTGCGAACTCCACGGCTACAATATGTAAATTGCAATATGGGCCATCAGGTAATTAGTTTAAAACTTAATTAGTGAATGTCTGTTAATTATTTGATTATGCATTACAATTTCTTGTGCAAGTTATGTCCGCCTGTTTGAGTAGACCAGCTCATGAACTAAAATTGGGCTATCTGCCACAGGCAACCTATAAGAATTTTTGAAAGTGTTCGCTGAAACACCCTGTATAAAGTGTCTCAGGAAACACTAGGCTTTCACAAAAGTCCCCTAAACCATCACTCTAAATCGCTACACGGCTGTTATCCTTGGCGTTTTTCAATTGTCCGAAAGAACCCTAAGTACCACGAACCTCAGAATTGATGAAAGAGAAAAGAGCGGGACGGGGGGGGGGGGGAAGGAGGGGGGAGGGCACGTTAGGCAACACGTGTAGCAAAAGCTTAACCTTTCTGGCCTAATTTTAAACTTTACAAAAATTTCATCAATCGTCCCTTTACCTTATTTTCACCTAGCGTACGATGTACTTTGTATGTTTTCAAAGTGTCCTCCGGTGGCCTAAACGCTGCACGTGATCTATATTTGCATAATGTAAGTGACCAGATGCGCAGTGCATACAAACATTATACAAGGTCTGTCTGAAAAGTAAAGAAACTAGATCTGTTCTGTGGGATACAGGAGAAATATAGGTAGGAATCCTACGTGATCAGGTAACATGGTGTCTTAGATACGTATAACTGCAATTTCAATTTTCCGCAGCCATTTGGCGTTTTAGAACATGCAATAATTTTCAGCTATATTATTGCATGCCATTCAGCTGTCAGAACTAACGAATGAACCCTGGACGTGGAGCAACAATTAAACCTACAATTTGTGCGTCAGTAGCACTTGCAATGCTTCGGTAGGTGCTTGGAGATGAAAGCATGTTACGCACAGCTGTGTTTCAGCAATACAAGATGCTCGAAGATGGAGGCGAGGAAGGGGAAGAAAGCTTTTTTTAGTGAGAAGCCTTCATCAAGCGGGTAACATCAAGCGGGTAACATCCAACAAATATAGCAGCTCTTGTACGATGATTGTAGGTTGACTGTTCTAAACTCCTTGCACAGATTTTGACTCTGCTGCTCAATTCTGGTAAAAAAGCTCCGCATGCAGGTGTGCCAAGCCATCATCGCATGGGCTCAAGCGGAGCAAGACTTGGCTTGGAAAGTCACCCTTCGTGGTGACACATGTAGAGACGTGAGCCGGCCTGTCTAGAACGCGGGAACGGCGGCTTCGAGGGCTCTCCGGAGCCAGCCAGCGACGTCTAACGGTAGTTGCTGGGCACAAACGTGTCCAGCGCCTACCGTTTGACGTCGCACCCAGGAGGTAGCGTTAAACGTCACTGGCTGGCTCCACAGAGCCACGGAAGCTGCCGTTCCCGCGTTATAAACAAGGCTACTCATGTCTGTACTTATGAGCACGACATTTAGCTCATGCACAGGCAGCATTCAGTGAAACTATCGAACGTCGCCAACGAAGTGAAATATGAGGGACCTACTGATCCAGTTTTTCAGTGTGAGAGGAATCGTCTGCATTGAGTTCTTGGCACCGGAGCAAACAATCAACCTGCATGTATACAAACATTCCCTCTTGTCTTCCCGTAGCTTAGTTCTGTGATATACAAACTCGTCGACGATTTTCTAAGAGTGATGTTACACATTTGAGGAAATGCCAAATTTATCGCTCGATATAGTGTCCAAATTGTAATGGCTGCCAGTGGGACACCCTGGCAGTCTTCTATGTAATGAGGTTTTAAAATATGTGGCTCAATGTTTTGTACGCCTGAGAACTTCTGCATCAAGGTGCCAATGACATCTGTAACAGCTCACCTTTATCAGTATACCTGCAATAGGCTTGGCTGCATGACCGTTCATTTGAGAGTAGAGATAGTGAAAACAATCAATATTGTCAATGCGTGGGTTCTCGTGGACCGTGTGTTGAAAGAAACCCCAATACGTAGACCATTTTCTAGGCAAATGAAAAATCTCCTGAAGTCGAACTTAGGAAGCCTCGTTGCAAACAAGCTTGAGGCTTCTGTTGGGCTTGTTGAATGCAATCAATATCCGTTGGTTGGTGCATCACCTGTAGGCCTTGATGTAGCAGTAATCCGGAGGGTTAGCTCCTAGATGTGATGTCTATGAAAACAAGCATTCCCACAAGCTGACCCGGGTTTTCGGCACGGAATCAATGTCAGTGGACATTTCAATGTTTGTTATGTCTGCCTGAATTTATTTGGGGAACTTGGTGAGTTCGTACTTTACTGTAAGCGTCGAAGAGTGCTTCGACGCGCCGCGAGATTGAATTTCTTGCTTCCTAGAAGATCGTCAACGTTTTTGATCAGTTTAGTGCTGTGTCGTCTTCAGCTGCTCTCCTGTTCCTCAGGCGTCCCATTGTCTTCCACGAAAGTCTGCTTCCAGGTTTGAGCGCCAATGCAGGGTCAAGAAATCTATTTGTCCGGATTAAAGCGGTGAAGTACAATATGGATGAAGGGCGCCCACAGCACCTCGTCTTTATCTGCTGTTATTTCTACAAAGATATCGAAGTAAGCACAATGCACGCACTCTCGTGAGCAGCACTTGTATTGTACCAGCGTGGCTAAGCGACATGTTTGCTACCTGATATTCTACATTTTATCAACACTTTGCGCAGAGCGTATTGCAGAAGTGTGTTGTCGAGATTCGGCACTTCCTCTGCAATACTACGGTTTTGTTTGTACATATTTCTTCTCAAAGACGTCTAAATTAGAACGTTGTGCCATATTTTTGCTTTTGTTGCTTTTTTTGACTGGCTGATGCATAGAAACGTTTTGACATGTGTGTAATACAGTAATGCATGGAGCCAAAATTAGCCTTCCACATGTGATTTCAGCCGGGGATTAAATTATTTTTATTACCAAACATAGCAAGACTTCCTGCACGGCAAGCAGATATCTTATTACCTTGTAATTGTGCTCGCGCACTAGCAATTGCACAGAGCACATGAGCTTTAAAAAATATGTAGTCGTTCACTCACCAAGTGAAATGGTAAAATATAGTGTCGTTAGGTTGTTGTAAGGACTTTCCATACTTAATGACATTTTCCAGAGTCATGCGGGCGTTGAAGACTTTACCGATATAAGCCGACAAATTCCCATTCTGTAAAAATTCCAACACATGAATTTCGAAAATTCAAGTCTATTTTAGGTGATGGGGAAGTGGCATGTATATTTTTTTCGTATGAACTTTCAGGATTGCAGCTTGTTTATTGAAGAATCCTATGCGCCGATATTATGCATCTCATTTGACACAATAGCTGCAGTTCAAACCGTTTTTTAGTTTGAATACGTAGTTCTATAATTAGGTAATCATTCAGTGTTATATCTCCCTTAAATTTCACCACAAGATATGCTTTAACTATGTGAGAAACAATCAGATCGCATAGCTCTTGTGTTATTCTCTTGATTTACAGGGATATGGCGAGGGATTCTAAGTGGGCATCGCTGGTAGCCCGCGAATAGCATGTCATAGTTCATAATAGCTAAATACCAACCAAGCCAAAAAAGGAATGCTGTACCGACATTGCTCTTTTTACCGTAGGCTAACTAATTTTGAGGTCAAATTATTCTACAGCTAATTCACTTAATCCTATGAAACTATCGCATGTAATTCAGACAGCCAAAGAAGTGAAGGCAACACAGCCTACTTGAACAGGTATGTTGATAGAACGATAGCATAAAGCTAACTGTGAATTCGTAAACTGCAGAACTTATTCTGCAGCTACAGGCATATCCGAGGGTGTATAACATCCTTGAAAATATGGGACAAGTGCATTGTAGTGTAAAATATGGTATTTATCGTCTCAAAACATACCAACCAGTGATGAGAATGGCGTAGTGAGTAGTGGATGAGTACGGATTAATTTTGACCACCTGATGTTTCTTAACGAGTAGTCTTACCCGGGTACAACACTTATGTTGGATTCTGCGTGCAGCAGAGTTCGGTCGCTGCAGCCAGAAATTGAACACGCATCTATGTGTTCAGCAGTATAATCTATTCAAACAAATGCAGTGCAGTGGTTTCCATTCAAACTAAGCTACACGGCTGGAAAGTGCGGGAAAGCAGTCTTGAAAACATGCAAAGGACCGTGCGGGAGAACTGTAGTCAAAATAAGATATATTGCCGGCTGTTGTGTTGGGCGGCACGTAATAAATGGAAAGACGCAATAGAAGAGTAAGGGGGTATGCACCATGATTTGAGGTCACCATCATCATCGTCATTAACACGACACGCTCCCTATCGCGACCCAAGACAGACAAACCTCTTCGGATGGGCAGAGCAACTGTTGCTTACCAAAGCCCCCAAATTCATCTCACGATCCATGTCAGAACATGTTGAGGTGCTGGGTGATATCCACAAATGCCACCGACCTATCCAAAGAGCGGGAACACAAGCTTTGTGCGAGTGAACATTCCGGTTCATCAGGCCAGACAGAGGATATACACTCTGTACCGCTGTGGACAGCCCATTGCCGAACCACTCCATGCCTCAGAATGCAAGGGTGCTGCAATCGTTTCATGGCGACGAATAGAAGACGTTGAAGATCGGCTCAGAAACATCAAACCGGTTCCCACTTTTAAAAATTGGACGACATGGCTAGTAGGATCAGTCTCAATATGAGCCTGGAGAACGGCGCGATAAGTGATTTTAAAATGATAAGGATAAACTGACATCATGTTAAGAGCTCGGCGGTGGACTGCTGGACGATTACACCGGCGCTACTTACCATGAATTATCGCAAATAGTGGAGCTGGCTTGCACCAATTGACCTAAGGGAAACGTTACCTCGTACGTGGAAATTCTGAATGACACCTTCACAAGAACCAATTAACGCAACATACAGGAAATGTAACTCTGTGTAGTAGCAGCAGCCCTTCGGCGGTCTTGTACGAAGCCACCAGAACACAGGTTCAGAGTTTTTGTACGTGCCCATAACACTGAAGGCGATGCTTCAGCATCAATAGACAGAATATTACTTCCGAGTAACTTTCACATTCACTGCTAAAATTTTCACAGCCATATAGGCATACAAACCTTTAATTTGTTCAACACTTCAGCAAGGGAGTCTCTGTGCTGGTATAAATAATTTGTCTGAGAAATAAAAATGCCACTCGCTGAGCCAATAGGGATGGAGTACTCTGATCCTGAGAAACAACATTTTCACAGGAATAAATATTCATCGTATTACAAATTGAAGGCTTGTCTTCACATGCTGCTTGCCAATTTTAGAACATCCGCAACAACTGATTTAAAAGACCTACCAGCCCCTGAAGCACTAACCTGAAGCCTGAGAAAAATTTGAAAGGAACTTTATATCGTGCAAAGCGCCAAGACAAAATGACAGCGGCATTTTATTAGAAAACTATTGTAGTCAGCCGATAAAGAATTTCATTAAAAACAGGTAACGTACATGTACAGGTCAAGTGTGCACTCAAATAACAAAATGATTTATCTGAGTGAAAGGGTCGGTTCCAGAGAAATGGGCAAATTCGTAGGCGTAGGGTGCAATTGCGTGGATCAAAATTTGATGCTAAATTTGGCAGTAGACGCCTTATCCATACGTTGCACATAAACTGCGTGGTTACGATTATGGGGCCGCGTCTGATGATAATACCAATGTTTACATGTTTAACGTTCAGAAAAAAATACTACAGCAGTTTACATATTTGACCCTTTATTCATCTTCACTCCTAGGTTAGCGCACTCACCTTACTAACGTCTGATACCTTGACATTTATTAATATCGAATGATTCCTAAAGTACTTTTCAACCTGCAACAAAAACAAATAGAGACATTAGTAATATCATACTTTATGCTACGTGGCTTTCATTGGTTACCGTGAAATTTAGTTTCACACCACGAAGGCTATTAGGCTTCCATGAGACAATGTGAACGGGACATGCTATTGCAAGGAGGGTTTCCAGTTTTGTGCATTCATGCGCATCTTCGTTTTATTTCTTGTCACCTGTTCTGCTTCTCTCTCCATTTCTTCCTCTTGCCGAAAGGCTGCATAGCAGGCTAGATACTAATGGTTTAGGCTGACCTCACAGCTGCGGCACCAAGTGCCTATTTATATCAGAGGCTCCGGCAACAGTCACAAACGCCGCACGCATTTTGTGCGAACGCGGGCAAAACGCCGACGGCGTCGCCAACAGTTCTGCGTGTTGCCGGTGCTGCTGCATGTTCAAGTTTATACAGCTGATAAAGCTACTATAATTACTCCGCATAGCTCTCTACAAATTTGTTATCGCAATTGATGCTTCGCCTTTCAGGTGAAACTGCGACAACTTTTCTTGTGTATAGGAACATCGTGCTTTCACGGCGCTGCTTGCAATCATTTGAGAGATAAACACTGAGAATCTCTATAATGCACTGCCCAGTGCACTGCGATCTTCATTATACAGCAATCGCATGCAAACTGATTGCTCAAGTTTTATACATTTTTTAATACGCTGGTTAGTGGCCAGCACGCTCAGCGGTTTTGTTGCCGAAACTCTGGTGGCGTGCCGCTTTTACTTGCACTTTTATTCAGCTTTTAGTGTGTTAAGAATAAAAATTGCCCTTCGTTGACACGGAACAAATCAATGAGGACAAGTGGTTCTCCGCTATCCTCTCTCTCTCTCTCCGCTATCAGGAGCCCCGGTGCCGGGGCGCAACTATGGGCTGTCCAGAGGGCCCACGATGCGGCGGTCGGGCATGGCCTGACTGTCCCAACGTGGGAGCGGCCCGCTGCGCGCTGAGTCGCGTACCTCAGGACTTTTATTAATGTTTTACATCCATCCATCCATCAATATCAACGTCTTATATAGGCCATTCTAACAGTAAATAAAGGAAACAGATTATTTTTCCTTCTGCTTCTTTGTTTTCACTACCCGCTGGAGCCATCGACGTAATTCAATAGTTCGCTGCTGCGAACTATTGAAGCTCTTTGGTATTCGCCTATCTGGTAAGAACTTTTCTAAAGCTTTCAACAGGGCTTCACAAGTTTTGGGTCCTAGTTCATGAATCAGCTTAACGGGAACCTCGTCAAACCCTTCGGCTGTGCGCTTTAGAATTTTATTTTCGGCTTTGCTCCAATTGAAACTTCCCAGCACTAGTTCCTTATCCACCTGCATCCCGTTCATGCTGTCGTCTTTTTTTTTCTCCAAAAATCACGTCCTTGTCGCCTTGAAATGACTCAGCTGTCACTTTTTAGATGTAATTTAATGCCGCCTCGCCTTTCAGTTTCTTTCCATCTTCATCTAGGATAAGTTGTGGTATTTTACAGACTTCCTACCTATTAAGTTATTGTGGTTTCAGAATATTCTAGCTGCGGTCGTCTTTTTCTCACGTACTTCTGACAACCAACGTTCACTTTCCCCGATAATCCTTGCTTGAACCAGTATTTGAACCAAAGTCTTTTTCTCCCGGTATAGTTCCACTTTTGTTTACTTCGTTCTGTGGCAATTGCACTTTTATTGCGTGCTAATGCTCTCCTGATGCTTTATGTAGTTCATCAATCGTTTCCCGCATTTACCTTTTTCTCCAGGTTTTCTGTTTCCTTTTTCCTTTCCAACAAACCTGTTGCTTCTTTTTCCTTATATTTCTCGTTATTACGCTTAGAATATCATTATATTCCCACTCTTTTCTTCGCTATTCGTCAAGTTTTTTCTCGATTCATGTGATTATATTTGTTACTTGTTCAGCGTTCAAATTCGGAGTGGCCATCCTTCCCTCCTTGTTCTCTATCCCAATTACATATCCCATTCACTCCACAGTATCACTGCCTATGTTGTTAAACCATTCATCATCTATGACCATTTCTCTCAACTTATCAAGAATTTCTTCTGTCATCAGACAGTAATCAATGGTCGGTTGCCTATTTCCGACTCACCATGTTCCCAAGTTCGGAGCAAGACTTATTAGAAACTCTCGCGGCCAAAGTGGCCGCGAGAGTTGCTAATTCAACACGGACACGGAGGGAGACGTCTGCCCGCCTTATGCTAGCATCGTAATTATGCGCACTATCGCTTATAATAACAAACATGACACGAATTCTGCTTGGAGAATTCAAGACAATAGCAAAATTATTCACTTCCACTCACGAAAAATGTCACACCTTCTTGGAATGAGAGCAACCGGTACTTACGTAACGAAATAGCAGCATTCCAAGCTTTGGGAACACAAAGTATTTATTATGGCCTCGCCACACCCTATATTAGGTTATACTTTGACATAGGAATTCAAGAGAGTCTGCGAGCACTACTCGGCTCGGTATTGGAGAAGCTCGCTCTTTCGGGGCACTGCTTAAACACTCTGGCGAGCCCTCAACTTCGCTTACTTTAGCGTAATCAAAGTGACTAATGGCTTTTCGAGCCAATGCACAGAGGTAATAATAAGTGTGGCCATTGTTGACGCCACTAAAATGTCAATGCATTTCTCTGGATCATTCATATTGCGACCACACTTTGAAAAGAGCGAAATAGAAAACAGAGATTTCGGGGAGCGTTAAGGTCGACATAAACTCCCAGATTTCATATTCATATTCTCAGGGGAAAACAGAAGCACTAAATATATATATACAGGATTTGTACAATGCTTGTAAGGGCTGACAAGAATGTAGTTATCTCGCGAAGTCCAAAAACGTCGTCTTCATCGGACTAATCTTAAACATCTGCTTCATCAGCTTGCCACATGACCCCCGGTGGCTGAAGCACAGACCCGGTTCTGGTTTGAAGGCGGTCAAATGATACTGCTTAAGGCGCGCCACGTGGACTACGTCGGACCCAGGTTAAGCCACTGTGGGGTCAAAAGGGGCGATTTCGTACGTGAAGTAAGTTACTTGAAGCAAGACGCGATAAGAGCGAGAGTGGCGCGAAAGTAACTAATCGAGTGGCCAAATTGTCGCGATGGTGACCGACAGAAAACCAGGGAACCCGATGTGTAGTAGCCGTCACGATGGTGGGCGGCATGTAAGCGCAAATGATTTCCCTGCGATTCCACAAGTCGACGTCGGGTAATATGGCGCGCCTCTTGCGCCTTGAATATAGTTTCACGGGCATATTCCTATGCGAAATTCGAACTAACAGGCAGGACGGTGTGAGAAGGTACCGTAGTATCTCGGCTAAACAAGAGGAAGTATAGAGGATCGTGGCTAGAAGAATTATAGGCGAAGGTAACAAACGGCAACCCAACGTCCCAGCCGCTATGTTCAGCGGAGACATGCAATGAAAGCATGTCCGTAAAGGATCGGTGGAGACGCTCGATTGAACCGTTCGTTTGCGAATGGTAAGCAGCACCAATTTTGCGTTTAGTCGGGCAGGAGTGTAGAATGTAATTAACTTTAGAAAGTAGCCGCCTCTTTCAATGAGGAGCTCTCCAGGGGCAGCGTGGTGAAAGATTACGTTCTCTGGAAGCAAATCGGCTACATCGGTTGCACAGCTTGACGGAAGAGCCCGTGTGATTGCTTATAGGTAGTCTTTTGCTTCAGCAATTTGCTTATTTCCCGAAACAGACGTAGGAAAACGGCCTGAAAGATCAATACGTACAGGGAAGCACGTTCTGAAGATACGTCAAGGGGTTGGAGGCCTCAAGCAGGAAATGTGGTCGGCTTTTTTCGTAGTTGACAAAGGTCACACGCAGCGATATAATGTCAGAAATCGCGGTAAAGACCAGGCCAACAGAAGCGCTAACGAACGCGGTCATAATATCATCATGCTGTTCATCGCTATCGCAAGTCAGCGACAGGCACCACGCTAACCAAAAATAATTAAAAAATCACGCACCATTCCACTGCTCTGAAGGTGGAAGCGAAGCAGTTTAGCACACGACATAGAGGTGACCCAGAATTTAGATCAGAGGTATGAGCAAATTTTATCTTTCTTGTGCGGTGACGGAAGTCATCCCGAAGAAAGACACCCGCACACACGCTTTTATTTTGATTGGCGGCCTTGATCGGCGGCATACATTTGCGTGGAAGACTGCCGCCACCTCGGGAACCCCGAAGAAACTAGGAATGCGCGACAATACCGCCTCGCCGGCAGAGCAGAAAGAAACTAGGCACGCAAGCGCTTGCAAGTACGATAGAGGGCGCTTCCAGCGTACACATTGCCGACGCTGGTCGCACAGCGTAAAATCTTTGAGAAACCCTTATTATCTACCGGAGAGTCTACTGATCGTGAAAATAGTGCCTATTGATAACTAATGTACATAAAATGCAAATCCGAGTGATGAGCCGTATAATATTTTGCATAGAATGAAGTAATTTTGTATCAAAATCGGGAACCCGCCGCGGTAGCTCAGTCAGCTAAGGCGTTGCGCTGCTGAGCACGAGGTTGCGGGATCGAATCCCGGCCGCGGCGGCCGCATTTCGATGGAGGCGAAATGCAAAAACGCCCGTGTGCTTGCGTTGTAGTGCACGTTAAAGAACCCCAGGTGGTCAAAATTAATCCGGAGTCCTCCACTACGGCGTGCCTCATAATCAGAACTGGTTTTGGCACGTAAAACACCAGAAAGAAGAATCAAAATCGGGAGCTGAGTTTTTGCACACGCAGATCTGATGACGGACACGAAAAATGCATAGAACCCTAGCCATAGACAGCTACGCTGTAAAAGTATGATTGGAAATAACACCTATCAAGTTGCAAATCAAAGTGAATTGCCACGCTTAGCCACACCCCGCCGTTTTCTATGAACATAATCTGCACCGGATGGATAAAGCATTTCCTCGCAATAACATGGCAACGATGACTTATTAACCAAGCCTCTTCGGAAGGCAAAAGAATGACGCAAACATCTGGCGGTGCCATTAGGAATGTCAACCTACGGGCGCCGAGAACGCAGTCTCCGATGATTTCAGGTGAACCGACTAAAAAAATAGCGTAGCTTGCGTTAGCGGTGGAAGGCTAAAGAAGCAGCGGAGCTGACCGGCACTTAGGTGGTCCTGGCCTTACGATTTGTGCTTTTCCGGAATTTATTGAGTATTGATGGATTATCGATTAGCTATTCATAGGCTATCGATGGGATAGGCTAAGCGCTACCAAGTCATCCCAGCATTTTCTGGAATTTCTTTATTGATCGACTGTCAATTAGCTATTGATTGGCTATCGCAAGGTATTGGCCACTTACTTGGGCTAGGCTAAGCACTACCAAGCCAACATTTTGGGCTAGGCTAAGCACTACCACAACATTTTTTGTGGAATTTATTGATTATTGATAGATTATCAATTGGTACGCTATCGATTGGCTATCGCAAGGTATTGGCCACGTATTCAGCTAGGCTAAGCACTACCAAGTCATCCCCAGTATTTTCCGGAATTTAATAATTATTTATCGATTATCCATTAGCTATTGATGGGCTATCGCAAGGTATTGGCCACATATTTGGGCTGGATACCTTCGCTAGTTCACAGGGGTATGTGCCATTGCGTTTCAACCCTTTCTGCACTACCGCCATCGGCCGACAATTTTAACGCGCGAGCGTTAAGGGCCCCGTGTCGCAGAAAATTTGACGTCGGCTTCGGTGTAGGCATGGGCGTCCGTGGCGGAGAAATTCACCCCGAAACACACCTACCATACAGGCCATCCATGTGGAGCAACGCTTCAGTGAACTTAATTTAATTTTTCAAAGAAAAATCCGTAGAAAAATCGTAAAGTACGACTTAACTACAACCTACAGACAGCATAGCGTTCGATTATAATTTGAATGTACAAGACAACATAATTCTGTTAAAAGAAAACTCAAACACAAACCCCTTTTCCATCATTTCGACCATAACAACCGCGTCTTGCTAGGATAGGTTACTTGCGAAAACCCCATCCAGATGGCGCTCTTATTCTTCTTTCTGGGGTTTAACGTGCCAAAACCAGTTCTGATTATGAGGCACGCGGTAGTTGAGGGCTCCGGAATAATTTTGACCACCTGGGGTTCTTTAACGTGCACTACAACGCAAGCACAAGGGCGCTTTTGCATTTCGCCTTAATCTAAATGCTGTCGCCGCGGCCGGGATTTAATCGCGCGATCTCATGCTGCCTTATGCATCTCATGCAGCTTTAGCTGACTGAGCCACCGCGGCGGGTTTAATGGCGAAGCTTAAGCGTCCTCCAATTTTTCTTTCACCTTCGCCTCCGCGCGCTGCTACCGTTTTACGTTGCCGTGGAGGCGAGCGCCATCTGCTCAGTGACATCACACCGCGCCTGCAGATATAACAAACCATTTGTCCCATCATGTGAGTCGCTTTCAAACTGAGTTCACATGATGGGACAAATGGCTTGTTAAATCTGCCGGCACGTGTGATGTCACTGGGCAGATGGCGCTCGCTTCCACGGCAACGTAAAACGCTAGCAGCGCGCGGAGGCGAAAGTGAAAAAAAAGCGGAGGACGCTTAAGCTTCGCATTTAAGAGTGGAACGCGATAGCGTTATCGGGCCTCGTTCGCTTCGCATATTTTTTTCAGTAGGCTTTACTGCAACACAGAACGTGTTAAAGCCAGCTTACAAAGACCAAGCTTACACCAATCCCCTTAAAGTCGGCTTCACTTTTAAACAGAAATGCATTGCTGGGAAGACGTTTTTCCAGGGGCAGTATAAGTAGTCTTATATTAAAATGTGAAGGCCCTAGCACCTTTTCTATTATTTAATTAATTGCTTGTCATTGCGCCCATGGCCAAAATGCGTTAAGCAGGCGAAGTCCCAATTTGACCTGCGGAGGATGCGAGCGCCATCTGGATATATTTCGCAACTAACCTATCCCAGCGTGCCGCTGTTAGTATGGTAGAAATGCTGGAAAAATGGTTTGTGTTTGAGTTTTATCGTAACAGAATTATGTTTTATCGTACATTCAAATTACAATACGACGCCACGATGTCTGTAGGTTGTAGTTAAGTGGTACTTTACCTTTTTTGACGGCTTTCACTGTGAGAAATTCAATTTTTGTTCAACAAAAGCTTGCGCCACGTTGAAGACCTGCGCAGTCGGGGTGGTTCGGGATGATTTTCTCCTTCACTAACACCTTCGCCACGCGGAAGGCCTGCGTGGTCGGGTGGTTGGGATGATTTTCGCCACCTCGGGCGCCGGCGCCTACGCCAAATTTTCTGCAACACGGGGCCCTTAACGCTGTCGCGTTAAGAGAAAGCTGCAGCTGCCGGGAAGCCTGCCAAGCATTCGGAAATCTTCGAATGCTAAAGCGTCCTCAAAATTTTGGACCCGCACGCGTCTCGGTGCAACAGCAAACAAAAAATGAAATAATAAAAAAGGTCCTAGGGCCTTCGCATTGTGATATAAGACGGCTTATATGTGCCCTGTAAAAATGACTTCCCAGTAATGCACTTGTGTTAATAAGTGATGCCGACATTAAGGGGATCGGTGTAATCTTGGTCTTTGTAAGCTGGTTTTCCCACGTTGTGGGTTGCAGTGAGGCCTACTTATAACAAAAAATGCGATGAGAACGGGTCCCGATAACGCTATCGCGTTCCACTCTTAAAGCCGAAGCTTAAGCGTCCTCCTATTCTTGTAGCGAGAGCTACATTGGCCGCATTCTCGCCCTTTCGCTATGGCCGGTGGCCGCACCGCGAGCTGAGTCGTTGCCTAGCAACCACCGCAGCTGGCAGCGCCATTCGCCGCGCCATCTGGCGTCGTCTGCTCGAATTACCGCGGCGCGGCAACGCGCCGCCGCAGTTGTGTTCAAGCGTTCGCCGCTTGCATCTGGCATGACGTCAGATCAGGAGCCGGTGAAACAACGTTGCAAGAGAGGAGAAGCCGGCGTTGCATCGTATATATAGAACGGGCGGCACGGTGGGATTCGTCGGCAGATATGGAAAGTGATTCAGAGTGACTGAAAGAAGCCAGGCTTCGTCGTCGGAACGAAACCAAGAGGAGGCACCGAGCCGAGGAGAGGGAGGAAGAACGAGCCGCTCGCCTCGAGAAGCGTCGTAAGTACGAAGCGGCCAGGCGAGTGGATTCAGATGAGGATAATACCCGAAACGTGTTCAAGTCACTGGACGAAAACCCCTTATTCTCCTGCCTCACCGACCATCGGGCCGTCTTTGTGGCAATTGAAAAACAACAAGATGAAGAATTTCAAAATAACTGCGTTACACTTTAAAAATGTCTTCTCTTTAATGTAACCATAACTTAACGACAAGTAACAACCAAACCTCAACAATAAGACGTACGAAGCTAAACGATAAAGATGTAACTGCAGAGAAAACCAAGCTAAACAATAAGATTAACTGTACCTCTCGCTACGCACACCCACATATAACTAAGCTAAGCCACAGCCAATTTTTTGTCCCACATGGAGCCTTCCGTGCAATAGTTGCGCTTCTGCTGGGAAACGTGGCGCGGCCCTTGTCGGCAATCTTCGCTGTCAGGAGTGCATATTAATAAACAGTGTCAAATTATCACTGAGACACTACAACGCCACAAAGTGGCGAGTCAAAATTTGTCGCACAATGCGAGGGTCGACGTCTTGAATAAAACGAAGAAATCGCAAGAAGCACGATGCTATAGGGATCTTGGGGAAACAAGTGTAATATTTATTGAAAGAACTTATTTTATTGCGGCAGAACTCTCCCTAACTGGCACTTTGCACCTTCTAGCGTGAAAGCAAAACCTGTTTAGCGAAGCTTTTAAACTGGGTTCACATGATGGGACAAATGGCTTGTTAAATCTGCCGGCGCGTGTGATGTTACTGAGCTGCGACCAATAGTCCCGTAGGCTGACTGATCGTCAGTGGCTTCATTATGTGGCACGTGATTGGGCGGCATTAATCCACGACACGCTCATCCACACCGTACATACGATCTATCCGTCATGTGAATCTAGCTCAAAAAGTTAAACAAAACACAAAGATGGACATCCCGCGCTACTAATTGCACTGCATATGCTAAAAATCGCTTTCTTGTATAATTCATGTCATGTTCTGCTTTTTAGTTTTTTTTTCATACTTTTCTTATTTACAGTAAAGTTGAAGTAAACCCTTCAGTTGCTAGTCATGGTGTATGTTTCTTTTTCCCTATCGTTCATGTTTATGTTTATTATTCCTTCCTGTTTATGTTTATTATTCCTTCCGAACTAGAAAAATGCTAGGCTAATGAAAATTTCCAAGGAACGTGAGGGTGCAAATTATATGTAGAACCATTATTTCCTTGTCCGTCTTGTAAGTAATATCGAAAATACTGCTTTAGATTAAGGCCAAGGTAGCATTTGAGACTAATCCACTACAAGATCCAGGCCGTCTGGAAAAATAGTATTCAGCAATCAATCACACCCATGTGTGATTCAGGTTTTGACAAGCCTGGAAACTGTCACCAACTCCTGTATATAGGACTCATAGATTGCGTAAACGTGTTCAAATGAGTAAGAATACAATCAATTATTTAGACATTCCGCTGTCAAGTTTGCAGGCGGGATAAATCCCTATCTTCGGTAAAATCTGCCGCGTTTACCAATGATAAAATTGCACGCAGAGAAAGTGGCAAGTAACGACTAGAAGAAATGAACAAGAACAAAACGAGAGCGGCGCTTAAATGTTTTGCGCTGGCTCCTGGTGGCGTCACGAGATCTGCGAAGCATTTGGTGTTGACCATATGTCATCAATTGCCCATGGATAAAGAAATAAATATAGTTTAGTGGGTTTCGTGATTTGTTTCCTTTGCAAGAACACCGAAGCAAAGTGATAATGCTAAGCTATCCATCGTACTTTTCAATGTACATCCGCTTCAATTCGGGCATTACATGCCTATATAGAAACTGATCTTTACTTTCTGTGTCAATGACCAACATTTTCCGAATACAACAATTTATACCATATGGAGTACCGTGAGCAGACTGTAGTAATTTAAAGAAGCTTTTTATTCTGCCATTATGACGCTTATCGGTATAGCTGAAAGTGACTCCAATATTTCATTCTATGTCCTCAAAAAGTATTGTCTAAAGCTCGAAATGGAGAACCTTCGGTGAAGCCAAAAATTTGGAACATATCAGTATCCTTAATTGGCAAATACCATTATTTTGTTTAACAGCACTGCAAATAAATAATTCCGGGCCTGAAGCTGCAAAATCTGAGCGCCTGTTTACACAGATATATGCCGAACAATATGTCCACAGTTTTGCCCGAAGGCTATGCGTTCACTGCCAAAGGTAGGTATTCAAATACTCAATAGAATAAGGCACGTATTTTTGTACACAGTATAAGTTGCCGTAATCATTAGTTCACTAACTAAACACTCTTGGTGTCATGCGCCCAAAGACAAACAAAGTTCAATTGATCACCATGACGACCACCATGTGGGGCGTCACGCTGCCACCCTTCACAAGGAAACTGTGTATGGCAGCACGTTTTACCATTTGAATGTGCCCTGCCGCCAACACTGTGCAGATCGTGTGACATCCAACAGCCGAAAGCCCGTGCAAGTCGAAGAGCGTGCCTCAAGTCACCACGCTTTTTGATAAAGGTGTTGTTGCCTTCGCAGTATAGTCCCGGCTCATGTCTCTGCCTTTTTCCTAGCCTTCCACCGCTTTTACTACCCTTCATGGCGTGGCGCTAGCTCAGTGTTCAAGAAGTCGTAACGCAATAGACGCTTTGGGTGGATGGAAAAAGGACGCAGTCTGACTGGACGAAACGAGCGCTATCGTCATTTTTCTTTAATCACCCCAAAGCGGGTAGCTGGTGTCTGGTACAGCATATATAGAGTGTTCTTCAGCCCAACTCTTACGCTTTTTCGGATAAGGTCGTCAATCATTTGTTGTAATTCGTCGCCATTGTTGCTTAACAGCACAATGTCATCTGCAAACCGAATGTTGCTTCGATATTCACCGTTGATCCTCATTCTTAGGCCTTCCCAGTCTAAGAGCTTGAATACTTCTACTGAGAATGCAGTGAATAGCATTAGAGAGATTGTGTCTCCTTGCCTGACCCCTGATCACATCTTTGTTAGATAATTTCATACTTTTCTTGTGGAGAACCAGTGTGGCTCTGGAATCTTCGTAGGTATTTCCCAAGTTAGTCATGTATGCCTCATGTACTCCTTGATTACTCAATGCCTCTATGACTGCTGGTATCTCTACTGTTTATGAGAAGGTAAATTACAGAAGAATAAATTGGGTTGGAGTGCATACGGCATGCATTGCCACATCCTTACAGGCAGCTTACCACTGTCGCTGAAAAGAAAAGTGTGCACTCATTGCATTCTACCAGTGCTAACATATGGGGAGCTTAACTTGGAGCTTAACTTGGAGCTTAACAAAGAAGCTCGAGAACACGTTAAGGACTGCACAAAGAGCGATGGAATGAAAAATGTTAAGCCTAACGTTAATAGACAGGAAGAGAGCGGTGTGAATCAGAGAGCAAACGGGGATAGCCGATTTTCTAGTGGACATTTAGAGGAAAAAATGGAGCTGGGCAGGCCATGTAATGCGTAGGATGGATAACCGGTGGACCATTAGAGTTACAAAATGGATACCAAGAGAAGGGAAGTGCAGTCGAGGACGGCAGAAATCTAGGTGGGGTGATGAAGTTAGGAAATTTGCAGGCGCAAATTGGAATATAAGCTAGCGCAAGACAGGGGTAATTGAAAATTGCAGGGAGAGGCCTTCGTCCTGCAGAGGACAAAAATATAGGATGATGATACAATGTCCCAACTATCATGCATCAAGATTTAAAGAAATATGCAAATGAAACTAGCTAAATTCAACCAAGATAACGTTGTTCGCGGTCGATTTGAGATACTGAGATTATTTTTGTATTCAGCCTAATTACATATTTAGTATTTATTTAATAATGAAAATCTCAAATATTATAATTAGATGAAAAGTGGCAACGCGAAAATGATAGAGCAACATGAAAAAATTCAGAGCCCTTCCACTACTGTGAAGATAAAAGCTAGCGAAGTTTTGACTTTGGTGGGTCTGCTATAGTGAATTTATGTGTTATCATTATTGACTATATTGAGCTTCTTCGGCATGTTGGTCAGAAGCAAAGACGCCGGTGTCTTGTATTCGCCCGGCGCGATGAACAAGTAGTGCGTTTGCGGCGCTAAGTCCGTCTCATCATCGTAGACTAGCGTATGAGCCGCAGCGTTCATAACCGCGGCACACTGCACGGCATCGTCAGGATCCTGGAAGAGATGTTTAAACGAGCGTCCATCCCATAACGAGTCCAAAGGGCAACTGCTGATAATAGCGCTGGCGAGATCTGTACGCCACGCGAGAAAGGGGCACAACGATTGGTGGGAGGTGCGCCGCCGAGTATCGTGACACTTGTGAAAGATGCATCGACAGTGGCGAGAGGCATAACAATGGGCCATCCATCGCCCGTTTTGACCGCTGTACTAAGGCACAACTTGCGGGAAACCAGCACACACATGGAGCCGAAATAGTTGTTCTACACGTTGTTTTGTTCTTGTTCTACGTGCCATTGGATGCCATGCCGAGCACGAGCACGTGCTCGGCATGCGCTCATGCTCGGCACGGCATCCAACAGCACGAGCGCAAACCGCGGGGAGCCAACGAGCCATCTGCGGAAAAAGACGACGACGCTCGGGCCAATGCTGATGATGATAGTCTTTTTCTACATACGGACAGGATCCTGAGGAATCTAGCCCTTCACAGCTTCGCTGTAAAACTCCCGATGCACCTTTCTGTTCCTCAATACGTGCTACTCAAAAGTTCCTTATCGAGCATGAAAGAAGCGCGAACACACTAAAGTGCCTCGAGCGGCCAGTCACGCGGAAAGTTTCGCAGTTATGATGGCAGCATGCCTTTTGTTAATATGTCTTCATAATGCCACTGTATGTACGCGCAACTTTCTACCCCTTTATAGCACCACTGTACATGCCCATAGTTTTTGATGACTTTGACATTCGTCATTGTACGTGTCATGACGACACTATACCTGTGCGAGCCTGTGGTCATAGGCTACCCACAATTTACGAGCTTGTTTTCACAGCTTTGTCGTATTTGCTGTTTTTTTTTCTTTTCTTTCTTTTTTTAATAATGCCACTCTGTGCACGCGCAAGTTTCCATTCACGTGTCTGTTGTATTCTTTTGTTACTTTTGATAGTGCGCGTTTAAAAGTAGATACGCTCGGCGTTTTTATGAATGCGCCGACACAGGCAACGGCCAAACGCAGCGAGCGCGAGCACCAACAACAAACGTCTTATTCTTCGTCTTCTGTTGGCGCCCGTATTTCTCACTACAATCACTCTCCGGCGAAAAAGGAGCCATTCTGGTGAGCTATGGAACAGGCAGCACTCGTGGGTCGTAGTGCGGCTTCAGTCGATCGATATGAACAGTTTCGACTTCGCGACGCCGTTGGGTCGTAGATGGGTGAATAGGCTCAATTACGTAGTTGACCGGGGATGTCTGTCGGAGAACCCGGTAAGGACCGGCGTACTTTGAGCTGAACTTTGTTGAAAGGCCGGGAGTAGAGGAGGGAACGCGGAGCCATACCAGCATTCCAGGTGAATATGATGTAAAACACAAGCATGCGTCGCGACTATGTTTCTGGCTGGCCTGATCTTGCGCGGTAAGTGAGCGGGCAATCTGACGACATTCTTCGGCATAAGTGGCGGCTTCAGATAGAGGAGTAGATTATGAAGCGTCGGGGCGATACAAAAGAATCGTGTCCATAAACGAGGAAGGTTCGCGACCATAAAGAAGAAAGAAGAGAGAGAAGCCCGTGGTAGACTGAGTGGCGCTATTGTAAGCATACGTAACAAAGGGAAGGACGCGGTCCCAGTTAGTATGGTTAGCGGAAACGTACATGGCGAGCCTGTCGCCGAGAGTACGATTAAAGCGTTCAGTCGTACCATTCGTTTGCGGATGATATGCGCTTGTAGTTCTATGGACAATGTTGCATTCCCGGAGGAGGGCTTCTACAGCTTCGGAGAGGAATGAACGACCATGGTCACTCAGTAGCTCGCGAGGCGCACCATGTCGAAGAACAAGGTTGCGAAGGATGAACAAGCCGACTTCACGTGCCGAGGCCGCCGGAAGCGCTGAAGTTTCGGCGTAGCGCGTGAGATGGTCCACGGCGACGGTAACCCAGCGGTTGCCATCTGAGGTGTAGGGTAGAGGGCCGTACAAATCGATGCCGATACGGTCGAAAGGCCGGTAGAGACAAGGCAATGGTTGGAGGGGCCCTGTAATCTTGTTAGGTGGGCTCTTGCGGCGTTGGCACTTGGAGCACGAGTGGACGTACTGGCGAACGAAGCGGTACATTCCGCGCCAGTAGTATCGAAGCCGGAGGCGTGCATACGTCTTTAGTACACCGGAATGGGCGCATTGCGGATCCGCATGAAAACAGGCACATATGTCGGAACGTAAATGGCGAGGAATCACCAGCAACCATTTACGGCCGTCAGAGAGGTAGTTGCGGCGGTACAGAAGCCCATCGCGGATGGCAAAGTGACGAGCAGCGCGGCGAAGCGAGCGGTCGGTGGTGTGTGGTGACGGCTGAGATAAATACTCCAGAAGAGAGGCTATCCAAGGGTTGCGACGTTGCTCAGCTGGCACGCAAGCGTATGTAAAAGATGAAGGATCGTAGCTGGAGACAGACGCAGCACCATCCTCATCGGGCAGTGGTGAGCGCGAAAGAACGTCGGCATCCGAATGCTTACGGCCGAACCGGTAGACAAATTAACACGGATGTCATAGTCCTGTAGACGAAGCGCCCAACGAGCTAGGCGACCAGAGCGGTCCTTTAACGATGACAACCAGCACAGGGCGTGGTGAGCAGTCACGACGTCAAATGAACGGCCATATACGTAAGGTCGAAATTTGGTGATTGCACAAACGATTGCAAGGCATTCTTTTTCGGTGACCGAATAGTTCGTTTCCGCTTTGGTGAGAGTGCGGCTGGCGTAAGAGACGACGTACTCTTCGAAGCCAGACTTACGCTGGGCAAGAATAGCGCCGAGGCCTACTCCACTAGCGTCCGTGTGGATTTCTGTGGGAGCGTCTGGGTCAAAGTGGCGTAGGATAGGTGGGGATATCAAAAGACGGCGTAATGTCGCAAGCTGTAGACCATGCCGAGATGCCTTGGCTGTCGGCAAGCAGCTGCGTTAAGGGGGCGATTATGGTCGCGAAATTACGCACGAATCGGCGAAAGTACGAACACAGCCCGATAAAGCTACGGAGTTCTTTCAGCGTAGACGGCCTGGGAAACTCGGCGACGGTGCGAACCTTTGCAGGGTCGGGACGGACACCGTCCTTGTTGACAACATGGCCTAAGATGGTAAGTCGGCGGGCGGCAAAGTGGCACTTCTTCAAATTAAGCTGCAATCCAGCGTCTGAAAGGCAAGTGAGGACGCTTGCGAGGTGACTCAAATGGGAGGCAAAGTCCTTCGAAAAGACTACGACGTCGTCCAGGTAGCACAGACACGTGTGCCATTTGAGGCCTCTAAGAATGTTGTCCATGAGACGTTCGAATGTGGCAGGCGCATTACAAAGGCCGAGTGACATCACGTTAAAATCATATAAACAGTCTGGAGTTACAAAAGCAGTCTTGGGACGGTCAGGTTCATTCATAGGGACCTGCCAGTACCCAGATCGAAGGTCCAAAGAGGAGAAGAACTCTGCTCCTTGCAAGCAATCGAGTGCGTGGTCGATTCTGGGCAGCGGATAAACATCTTTTCATGTGATCTTGTTAAGGCGCCTATAATCAACGCAGAATCTAATGTTACCGTCCTTTTTCTTTACCAGCACAACTAGGGAAGCCCAAGGGCTGTGTGAGGCCTGTATTACGCCACGATGAAGCATGTCGTTGACTTGTTCATCAATGACACGGCGCTCAGCATCAGAAAGCCGGTATGGACGCTAGCGCAGGGGTATATGGGTGCCAGTGTCAATGCGGTGAACCATGGCGGATGTGCGGCCCAAGGAAGACTGCTTATGATCGAACGACGTCCGAAAGCGGCCGAGCAGCTCCAAGAGTTGGGTACGCTGTGCAGGCGGGAGTGTGAAATCAATTGATGGGAGGAATGCCTCTAAGGAGGACGAATCGGCGGAGGTAGCAGGAGTAATGCTGTCGACGAGAAGACCTATCGTGACGTCAGGCAGTTGAGTAGAGTAGCCAGAATCAATATCCTCAAGCCGGCCTATACATTCACCCCAGTATAACGAGGCTGTGGAAGACAACCGATTCGTGACGTAAATGGCGCTGCAAGAGTTTTCGACGGTGAGAACTGCAAAAGGGAGGAGGACGTGTTTGCGAGCGGTGAAGACTTCGGAGGGCGCAAACAGGGCGGTGGAATCGGAAGCAAAGTCGCAAGAAAGTGGCACAAAAACAGAAGACAAAGGAGGAATGTCAGTGTCCGCGGCGATGACCACTCGAGAAGGTGACCTGTCAGAAGTGGCGGCACACATCGGCGACAACTCAAGTTCGGCACGCGCACAGTCAACAACGGCACAGTTAGTAGCGAGAAACTCCCAATCGAAAATAACGTCGCGAGAACTTGGCGAAAAAACGACAAATTCGACTGCGTACAAAATGTCCTGTATGACAAAATGAGCTGTGCATGCCACTGAAGGTTGAATGTGGTGCGCGGTCGCGGTACGCAGAGAGACATCGGAAAGCGGTATCGTTATCTTTTTTAACTTGCGGCACAGTTCTCCACTAAGCACAGGCACAGCAGCACCAGTATCGACGAGTGCTTGCACAGAAACAACGTCGATATTCACGGTTATTTCGTTCGCAGGTAGAAATCGAGGCCTTGAAGTTGTCGACACGAGCGCAGTTCTTGCCTCCGGAACTGCGAGGGCTAGTTTTCCGCTTGGACTGGTGGGGGGCGACGAACCATTGGGGAAAGTGAACGGCGACGTGGTGACGGTGACCGACGTGTGTCGTATCCACGGCGATTCGGTGAGCAGGTGTACATCGTTGAAGGGGAGGACATCGGGCGCGTTGGCTCAGAACGAAAGTAGACCCGATTGTCTTCGCCCGCACGAGGACGGAAGTCACGACGACGGCAGAAACGTGCGACATGATTGATTGATGTGTAGTTTTTATTGGCGCAGGGCCCAGATATGGCCAAAGAGCGCCATGTAAGTAGTGATGAGTAATCAAAGAATGGTTTGTTAATAAATTAAGAAATTAGTTAAGAATGGTGGATAAATGTGGCTGTAAAGGGGCCTAAAATCAATCACTAAGATGTTTAGAATATAAATATACTAAAATTATCGCAATGATTTGTGATGTGCGCTATGATCATAAAATATTTGCGATGAATAATAGTTAGCATTAGAGCACTGCACGGGCTCGGGCTTACCCGAAAGCCCGGGCCCGGCCCGGCCCGTGGGCCGGGCCAGGCCGGGTAGAGGAGTTTTTCCACGGGCTCGGGCCGGGCTCGGGCACGGCGTGTGCTTTTTGACCCGGGCCCGGGCCGGGCTCGGGTTTTTTGACGCGGGCCCGGGCCGGGCTCGGGCTTTCTGCGAGTTATTCTCGGGCTTCTCAACTCTGAAAAACATGTATTTTTCGGTCTCGGGCCGGGTGCGGGCCGGTTTCGAGTCGGGCTCGGGCCGGGCTCGGGCTTAAGGTAAAGGGGTGGCGGGCCGGGCCGGGCGGGTAACGTAGATTATTTCCGGGCCCGGGCCGGGCCCAGGTCTCGCCATAAAAGTTTTGATCGGGCTCGGGCTGGCCGCCCAATGTAAAAACTGGCAGGGGCCGGGCCCGGGCCGCAAAAATCAGCCCGTGCAGTGCTCTAGTTAGCATGACCTGGAGGTGACAGCAGCACTAGTACCTCACAGAGCCCTTGGGGGCAAGGACTGGTAGGTACGTGCTTACAATTGTGCTTGTATTGCAGCTGCAACCTCCAAGAGGAGGTCGTGCTACAAGTATCCGGCCCAAATTACTTTTAAGATGTTGGTTTCAGCTAAAAATTTCAGTACTGTTTGAAATTCAAAAAGCGGTTCATTGCTCAGAAAAAATGAAGGGTGTAAAGGTAAGTGGTGACGATATGCGAAACGGAAGTACTTTTTCCTTTCTGCTTCTACTTCAGGGCACTCAAGAAGAACACGGAGGACTGTAAGACTATCGCCACACTTTGTACATGTCGGAGGATCACTTCCATTGAGTAGGAAAGAGTGCGACATGGCCAGGCAGACAACAGAAGTAGCAAATAGGCCTGTTGTCCGGGGTGCGCCAAGGATTAGTGGACGGCCGCGCGGGACGGTGAAAAGGTGGCGGGTTCGGGTGGACAGGCGCACGCGCAGCGAAGAAGGCATTTGCTGGTCGACCAGGATCCGGGCTGAGCGGTATTGCTGGTGACTGTCTGCGTGCGACTTCAGCGTAGGTCAGAGGAGCGGAAACAGGCGGATGATAGAAGGTGTTTGGCAGCGTCTCAGAACTTTGCTCCTCTATGGCCTGTCGTAGCGTCGGAGCAAGCCCCTGCGCTGAGTCCGGGACGCAGGGAACAAGGGACAATTGCCGTGCCACTGCCTCTCGGACGAACTGCTGGATCTGCTGCCATAACATTGTGGTGTCAGTAGAAATGGCGCCTACAGTGAATGACGACATGTCGGCCGGGTCAGAGCTCGGTAGTCGAGTAGAAATGCGCTGTTTTCGCAACTCGTCATAGCTCTGACAGTACTGAACCACGTCTGCGACAGTTTGGGGATTCTTGGCAATCAGCATGTGGAAAGCGTCGTCCTCAATCCCTTCATGATGTGTCTGACTTTTTCAGCTTCGGACATAGCAGGGTTGATGCGACGGCAGAGGTCCACAATATTGACGCGAGACAGAAGAAGACCGGCACCGAAGCAGAGGTCAGCATTAGACCGGCGCGGAGGAAGAGGAAGTAGAGGTTGCTCCCCGCCATCTTGGCTGGTTGCTGCTACGCCTGTGCTACTCGCCTATTTTGTAAATAGTTGTAAATATACGTTTTCGCGCAACATTTTCTGGTGGAGGTGCTGGGTACGCTGCCTGTTCATCCCCATCACCCAAGCACGGAACTCCGAAGTGGTCGCCGCGTTGTTCCCTCGGTGATGGCCACTGAAGAACGCACCGCGCCGGAACCTACCGTGCAGCAGCCGTCCCCGCCATCTGTCATCTTATCGCTTCCGCAAGATCTGGGCACCTTCTCTGGCACAGATAACGTGGACGTCGAGGACTGGATTGCATGGTATGAGCGTGTCAGCAAACAGAACAGATGGGACGATACGCTTATGCTGGCGAATGTGATATTTTACCTGAAAGGAACCGCACGCGTCTGGTACGAGACGCACGAACACGATCTGACCAGCTGGGACGTTTGCAAAGAAAAACTGAATGATTTGTTCGGCAAGCCCTTGGGTCGTCAACTAGCCGCTAAAAAAGAACTTGGCTCCCGTGCGCAGTCATCTACTGAATCATACATTTCGTATATTCAGGATATTCTAGCGCTTTGCCGTAAAGTTGACGGTAACATGTCCGAAGCGGACAAGATCGGACACATACTCAAAGGAATTGCCGATGACGCATTCAACCTCTTAGTATTCAGGGACTGCGCCACCGTGGATGCGATTGTGACAGAGTGTCGGCTATTCGAACAAGCTAAATCCCGCCGTATCGACCAGCAATTCACCAGGCTCCCCAATACTGCCGCATCGTCATCATGTGAGGAACCACTACCTACGTCACAATCGCCGGTTTCGAACACTTTGACACGGATCGTTCGACAGGAACTAGAAGCAATGTCACCAGCCCCTCTCGTGCCCGATGTCTCGACTGCCAACCAGCCTATGGTTTCATTGATTCAAGTCGTGGTTCGACAGGAAGTCGCGAATTTGGGACTCTCCTCTGTGTGCTGTTCGCGTGCCACCAGTCGCACAAGTCACACCACCAGTTCCACCACTCGCGCCGCGGAACCAGCCCTTTTACTCGTGATACCGCAATCCCGCTGAGTGGAGGACGCCGGATGATCGCCCAATATGTTTCGCGTGCTCTCGAGTTGGGCATATTGCGCGACACTGCTGGAGCCGTCAGACGTCACCGACTGGCTGGAGCACCCGGAACCCTCGTCCTGAAGGCTACTCCCGTACAACATCGTCGCGCTCTCCACCGACTGACACGCCCGACGTCGACACTCGCACCAACGTGTACAGCAGGTCACCATCGCCGCGCGATCGCCGATCTCGCTCACCGGAAGCCCGCCATTTCCCGTCGACTGCCAACTCTGAACGCTACGCATCGGAAAACTAACGAGTGCAGCACCCAGAGGTGACGCTGCATTCTCGACCCGGCCTCGAAATCCTCGTCTGACATTTCCTACCCGCTCTAATTTGCTCGAAGTCCAACTCGACGGTGTTAGTGTTATGGTCCTTATCGACACTGGTGCACAGATCTCGGTGATGAGCTCTAGTCTTCGTGAGAAGCTGAAGAAAGTCCTGACACCCGCCGTGCTACGTACAGTGAGAGTTGCCGATGGAAGCACAGGTACTGTAGTTGGAACGTGTACTGCCCGCGTTACTATATCTGGCCACACAACGAGCGCTCAGTTTCTTGTGCTTGAGCAGTGCCCATACGACGTGGTCTTGGGCATTGACTTTTTGTCGACACATTCAGCCCTCGTCGACTGCGGCACCGGTGTCCTGCAACTTGAACTCCCTTCTGCCCCAGAGACTCTTCCTGCTAAACCTACGCAACTGTGTTCGTCAGAGTACGTGCGATTACCACCCCAATCCACTACTTATGTTCTTTTGACGCCCTCTCCTGGTGTCGCTGACGGGGATTATGTTGCATCCCCTATTACTGACGTTGTCTTGGCACACAATGTGAGCCTACCCCACACGGTTGTCGAAACTGTCAACAACGAAGCTTATCTGCCTGTGCTGAACTTTGGCTTATCCGCCCGTGTTCTACCATCCGGAATTGTGCTCGCAACGTTGGCATCCCTCAGCAACTGTCAAATATCCACGCTAACATCTGAGGTGACTTTGAGTCCGACGTGCTCAGCAGGATCCACCAGCTTGCCTACCAGTGAATTCAACAAAATGATAGCCGCGGACCTTTCACCTGCGCAGGCTGATGAGCTCTGCCGTGTGTTAGTGTCGTACCGGGACGTTTTTGACTTCGACAACCGCCCACTTGGCCAGACAACGGCTGTCATGCACCGAATCGACACAGGCGACGCAAACCCTATTCATCGCCGTCCTTATCGTGTTTCTGCTGCTTAACGGGCGATTATACAAACAGAAGTCGACAAGATGGCTGCAAAAGACATTATGGAACCTGCGTCTAGCCCATGGGCATCCCCAGTTGTGCTTGTCAAGAAAAAAGACGGCACCTGGCGTTTCTGTGTCGATTACAGACACCTGAACAAGATCACTAAGAAGGACGTATATCCGTTGCCACGTATAGATGATGCCCTCGATTGCCTCCACGGAGCGAGTTATTTTTTGTCCATCGACCTGCGGTGTGGCTATTGGCAGGTTGCCGTAGATCCTATGGACCGCGAGAAGACCGCTTTTCTGACACCTGATGGCTTATACCAATTTAAAGTTATGCCCTTCGGCCTATGCAATGCGCCAGCCACATTTGAGCGCATGATGGATTCGCTCCTTCGTGGCTTCAAATGGTCCACCTGCTTATGTTACCTAGATGACGTTATTGTTTTCTCCCCGACATTTGAGAGCCATATTCAGCACCTGTCCGCCATCCTCCAAGTGTTCCGCAGCGCCGGTCTCCAGCTTAACTCCTCCAAGTGCCATTTTGGTCGCCGCCAATTAACAGTGCTCGGCCACCTTGTTAATGGTGTAGGAATCCGACCTGACCCAGAAAAAATTCGCGCCGTGAAGCATTTCCCTGCACCTTGCTCAACCAAAGACGTTCGCTCCTTCATTGGCTTATGTTCTTACTTTCGTCGCTTTGTCGAAAATTTCGCTGACATCGCCCGTCCGCTCACCGACCTTCTCAAGAAAGATACGCCTTTCGTCTGAGGCCATCTCGAAGCTCAGGCATTTTCTGCGCTTATCCGCCTTCTGACGACTTCTCCTCTGTTGGCGCACTTCGACCCATCTGCTCCTACGGAAGTCCGGACGGATGCCAGTGGATACGGAATCGGAGCCGTCCTTGCCCAGCGCCAGCATGGTCGTGACTGCGTCATAGCGTACGCCAGCCGCCTGCTCTCTGGCCCAGAACGCAATTACTGAATTACCGAGCGTGAATGCCTTGCCCTTGTTTGGGCAATCTCCAAATTTCGGCCGTACCTCTTTGGCCGCCCATTCACGGCAGTCACTGACCACCATGCGCTCTGCTGGCTTTCCTCGCTGAAAGATCCTACAGGCCGTCTCGGACGCTGGGCTTTGCGATTACAAGAGTACTCGTTTTCCGTCATCCACAAGTCTGGCCAAATACATCAGGACGCGGATTGCCTGTCCCGTTATCCCGTGGATCCACCCGACAGCACCAACCTTGACACCGATGCCTGTGTCCTTTCTATATCTGAGTTAATTCATTTCGGCGATGAACAGCGGCGTGATCCGGCGTTACGTTCCATCATCAACCGTCTCAGTTCCGGGCCCCCTGACGAGTCTCTCCGGATGTTTACCTTACATAATGGAACTTTATACCGCCACAGTGTATACTCCGAAGGCCCTGATCACTTGCTTGTGGTACCCTCCCACTTGCGTACTACTGTCCTCCAGCAGCTTCACGACGAACCTACAGCAGGTCATCTTGGTGTAACGCGCACTTATGATCGCGTGCGGCGTCGTTTCTTTTGGCCTGGACTTTATCGCTCCGTACAAAAGTATGTTGGCCGCTGCGAACTTTGCCAACGACGCAAGAAACCACCGACGCTTCCCGCCGGCCTTTTTCAGCCTATCGATGTCCCAGTAGAGCCGTTCTTCCGCGTCGGCCTCGATTTGCTCGGACCCTTCCCTACATCAGCATCATACGACGAAGCTAAGTCTTGGGTACACGCTGCAACGATCTCCATAATTTTCGTTGTATAGTAGAAATTTTACAGGAGCAGGTGTGCGCGTGCCGGCGCAGAGCGGCTTTTAAATTATTTTGACTTAATCACCTCTTGTGGGCTGTGTAGGCAATGGTAAAGCGAAATAAATTAAAAAAAAGAAACTGCAATACTACAATGTTCCTAGCCAGCTAATGAGACAACACCAATGCTAAACATGTTACGCAATTGTACAATAGCAATGCAACTTTGAGCAAAGCTTAATGTCTCTTAGAGGAATATTTTTAGTTGAAGTCATGCAAAGATACACAATCGAAGCTGACCCGCATAAGTTGGAAGCGCCATTTTGCGAAAAAAGTGCTGAGACTTGTTTAAAACATGTGACCTAAAATGCTGCTCATTTCCCCCTTATTTCCAGAAGATGGAAAAAGAAAAAGGAGCTGGCAATGTTGGGCTCAACGTCCTCGTCACCTGATCTGCATTATCAGTTCATTATTCACGAACGTGTTACTATGAACCTTCGTTTGTGGTGAATTGTACTGGGTACAGCCAATGAACGTGGTGACCCCTGCAGCGATAATCTATATACGATGAATTGTGTGAAGACTTCTCTTATGTTTGTGTAACCAATACAGATGCCAACATTTGTATTTACTGTACGAATTACACAGCTCTGTGCTATTGTGGTATGTATTGAGTTGTATCGTTTGCAATACGTTGCTAATAAAATCAGTGAATACACCACATTTTCCGACTACTCAATTTTCTTGCTCAAACAAAATTGTCACCCTTCGAGCTTGCTAGCTCGCGTGCATTTTAACTGAGAAATATTTCCTAACAAATGTTTCGTGGACGTGCTCAACGTCCGAGAAAATTAGCGACCGAAAGCTGTAGAAAACAGTATATGCAGCAGCAACACAATCTAAAAAAGATGCAAGCGGTGCTCTTTTCCGCTTGCGGCTCACAAAGCGGTCGCGCGCTCGTCGAGCGCATAGCAGACGACAAGCAGCTCGGCGTTTCCTCCTCTCTCATCAACAAAAGCGTTGCCATAGCAGCATCAGCAATTTTTTTATTGTTTATTGGTTTCACAGTTTGGCCTACCAAACACCAGGGGACAAATTGGCGCTAGTGACGCAAACATCGTTTACCCGGGGGGTATACCAGCTGACCTAGCCCTGAAATGGGTCGCTGTCGCGACAGACTATGCCACGCGTTACGCTATTACGCGCGCACTTCCAACCAGCTGTGCCACCGATATTGCCGACTTCCTCCTTCACGATGTTATTCTGCATCACCGAGCGCCTCGTCAACTGCTCACCGATCGCGGTCCTTACTTCTTGACGCGTGTCATCGATGACCTTCTACGCTCATGTTCCACGAAACACAATGTCACCACCGCCTATCACCCTCAGACAAACGGCCTCACCGAACGCCTGAATCGCACCATGACCAACATGCTGTCCATGTATGTTTCCGCCGACCACCGCGACTGGGATGCTACATTGCCCTTTGTTACATTTACCTATAATTCGTCACGCCACGATACGGCAGGTTGTTCACCGTTTTATCTTCTTTTTGGCCGGGAACCGACACTGCCTATGGATACTTTACTACCAGCCGCTCCACGTCAACCATCGGTGTACGCACAAGATGCTATCAAAAGGGCGCACGCTGCACGTCATATCGCGCGCGACCGCCTTCAGATGTCGCAGGTGTCACAGAAGAACCGTTACGATTGCCGTCACAAGGATGTATGTTACGCTCCTGGATCCTTAGTGCTCCTCTGGTCGCCAACTCGACACGTTGGTCTCTCCACGAAGCTTCTACCACGCTACCATGGTCCTTATCGCGTTCTGCGCCAAGTTACCGAAGTGACTTATGAGATTGCACCGGCACAACCAATGTTATCTTCTGCGCCGATCAAGACTGACGTAGTTCATGTTGCCCGGCTGAAGCCGTATCACCCGTCCGCTGGTGCTGCACTCTGACCTGCCCGGATGGTGCACGTGTTTTCGCCCGGGGGGTAATGACGCGAGACAGAAGAAGACCGGCACCGAAGCAGAGGTCAGCATTAGACCGGCACGGAGGAAGAGGAAGTAGAGGTTGCTCCTCGCCATCTTGGCTGCTTGCTGCTACGCCTGTGCTACTCGCCTAGAGCATTCCACGATGACATGACTGCTGGCCATCTCGGTTTCCACAAAACATACGATCGCATTCGAAGCCGTTACTATTGGCCTGGCCTTTCTACTAGTGTGGCGAGATACGTCGGTTCCTGTTCTCCGTGTCAGCGTCGCAAGCTCCCACCCTCTGCTCCTGCCGGCGAATTACTGCCTATTCCGTGTCCTGACGCACCATTTGAGGTTGTTGGTATCGACCTTTACGGGCCCCTTCCTGTTAATGTAGCTGGAAATCGGTGGATAGTGACCGCCATCGACCACCTGACGCGCTACGCTGAGACAACATCAGTGATCACTGGCTCAGCTTCGGAGGTTGCCGACTTCGTCCTTCAAGCTATAATTCTGCGCCATGGTGCTCCTCGAGTACTGCTCAGCGACCGTGGAAAGGTCTTTCTCTCGCAACTTTTAAACGAAGTCCTGCGCGCCTCTGGTACCACCCACAAAACAGCGTCGAGTTACCATCCACAGACTAACGGCTTGACAGAGCGATTTCATCGCACGCTTGCCGACATGATCGCCGTATATATTCAGCCTGATCACAAGAATTGGGGCAAGCTTCTACCGTTCGTCACTTTCGCCTACAACACGGCCGTTCAGCGTACCACCGGCTACTCGCCATTTTACTTAGTTTACGGACGGTCGCCTACTTCCCTTCTAGACGTTTCTTTCTTCGATGCTCCTGTCAATCCATCTGCATCGTCTAGCGAAGAATTCCTTTCACGACTCGCCCAGTGTCGCCAGCGTGCTCGCGTCAACACGGCGGCCAGGCAACACGACCGGAAGATCATTTATGACACCCTCCATCGCGTTGTGTCCTTCCGACCTGGTGACGAAATACTTCTATTGACGCCCCTTCGCACGCCTGGTTTGTGCGACAAGTTCCAGCCGCATTTCATCGGGCCCTACATCGTCCTGGAGCAGACATCACCCGTCAATTATCGCGTGACTCCTGTTGTCGCCGCCACAGACCGCCGTTGTCGCAGCACCGAGGTCGTTCATGTCTCCCGCATGAAACCTTCACGCGGCGGTCTTCGTCGCCTTGACTTGCGGCCAGGATGGCCGCTTCCACGTGGGGGGGGGGGGGGGGGGGGAAATTAGTGTGGGCGTTTATTACGCACGTCTTCTTCATCTGTATATTATCATCATCATCCTACGTTGCGCGATCCTCATCTTCAGTTATGTGTGATCATCATCATCGGGTGTGTGCTTTTGCTGGTTCGCTGCCGAGTACTCGGGCCGAATAAACGTAGTGCCAACAGAGACGTCATAATATACGTTTTCGCGGAACAATATCCTCAATGTAGGGCGTGAAGTTCTCGCCGGATTGCTGGGCGCTGCCGCGTAAGCGTTGTTTCGCGCGGAGTTTGCGAACAGCGGGACGGCCGAAGACTTCCGCGAAGCTCGTTTTAAAGGATGCCCAATTGGCAATATCAGCTTCATGGTTGAGGAACCATAGCTGTGCAATGCCCGCCAGGTAAAAGTTGTCGTTGCTGAGCTTGTCACCGTCATTCCACTTTTGTGGGCGCTTACCCGCTCATACGAAGTGAGCCAGTCCTCGACGTCGTGCTCATCGGTGCCGTTGAAAATTACAGGGTCTCGCTGTCGGGGTACGCCGGAGCAGGCGACCACCGGTGGTACGGGAGCACCTTGTTGGGGCACGTCGTCAGGCATTGCCGAGGCTGGGGGTAGAGTCCGGGTACGGAGTTC